>NC_069500.1:5992666-6165166 GCF_027579735.1 Bombina bombina
GACGCACATAACACACACGCACATAACACACACGCACATAACACACACGCACATAACACACACGCACATAACACACGCACATAACACACGCACATAACACACGCACATAACACACGCACATAACACACACGCACATAACACACACGCACATAACACACACGCACATAACACACACGCACATAACACACACGCACATAACACACACGCACATAACACACACGCACATAACACACACGCACATAACACACGCACATAACACACACGCACATAACACACGCACATAACACACACGCACATAACACACACGCACATAACACACGCACATAACACACACGCACATACACACACGCACATAACACACACGCACATAACACACGCACATAACACACACGCACATAACACACACGCACATAACACACACGCACATAACACACGCACATAACACACACGCACATAACACACACGCACATAACACACACGCACATAACACACACGCACATAACACACACGCACATAACACACGCACATAACACACACGCACATAACACACACGCACATAACACACACGCACATAACACACACGCACATAACACACACGCACATAACACACGCACATAACACACACGCACATAACACACACGCACATAACACACACGCACATAACACACACAACACACACACGCACATAACACACACGCACATAACACACGCACATAATACACACGCACACAACACACACGCACACAACACACACGCACACAACACACACGCACACAACACACACGCACACAACACACACGCACATAACACACACGCACATAACACACACAACACACACGCACACAACACACACGCACATAACACCACGCACATAACACACACGCACATAACACACACGCACACAACACACACGCACATAACACACACGCACATAACACACACAACACACACGCACATAACACACACGCACATAACACACACGCACATAACACACACGCACATAACACACACGCACATAACACACACGCACATAACACACACGCACATAACACACACGCACATAACACACACGCACATAACACACGCACATAATACACACGCACATAACACACACGCACATAACACACACGCACATAACACACACGCACATAACACACACGCACATAACACACACGCACATAACACACACGCACATAACACACACGCACATAACACACACGCACATAACACACACGCACATAACACACACGCACATAACACACACGCACATAACACACACAACACACACGCACATAACACACACGCACATAACACACACGCACATAACACACACGCACATAATACACACGCACACAACACACACGCACACAACACACACGCACACAACACACACGCACACAACACACACGCACACAACACACACGCACACAACACACACGCACATAACACACACGCACATAACACACACAACACACACGCACATAACACACACGCACATAACACACACGCACATAACACACACGCACATAACACACACGCACACAACACACACGCACATAACACACACGCACATAACACACACAACACACACGCACATAACACACACGCACATAACACACACGCACATAACACACACGCACATAACACACACGCACATAACACACACGCACATAACACACACGCACATAACACACACGCACATAACACACACGCACATAACACACGCACATAATACACACGCACATAACACACACGCACATAACACACACGCACATAACACACACGCACATAACACACACGCACATAACACACACGCACATAACACACACGCACATAACACACACGCACATAACACACACGCACATAACACACACGCACATAACACACACGCACATAACACACACGCACATAACACACACGCACATAACACACGCATATAACACACACGCACATAACACACACGCACATAACACACGCACATAACACACACGCACATAACACACACGCACATAACACACACGCACATAACACACACGCACATAACACACGCACATAACACACACGCACATAACACACACGCACATAACACACACGCACATAACACACACGCACATAACACACACGCACATAACACACACGCACATAACACACACGCACATAACACACACGCACATAACACACGCACATAACACACGCACATAACACACGCACATAACACACACGCACATAACACACACGCACATAACACACACGCACATAACACACACGCACATAACACACACGCACATAACACACACGCACATAACACACACGCACATAACACACACGCACATAACACACGCACATAACACACGCACATAACACACGCACATAACACACGCACATAACACACGCACATAACACACGCACATAACACACGCACATAACACACACGCACATAACACACGCACATAACACACGCGCACATAACACACGCGCACATAACACACGCACATAACACACGCACATAACACACACGCACATAACACACGCACATAACACACACGCACATAACACACGCACATAACACACGCACATAACACACGCACATAACACACGCACATAACACACACGCACATAACACACGCACATAACACACGCACATAACACACGCACATAACACACACGCACATAACACACACGCACATAACACACGCACATAACACACACGCACATAACACACACGCACATAACACACGCACATAACACACGCACATAACACACGCACATAACACACACGCACATAACACACGCACATAACACACGCACATAACACACGCACATAACACACGCACATAACACACACGCACATAACACACGCACATAACACACACGCACATAACACACACGCACATAACACACGCACATAACACACGCACATAACACACGCACATAACACACACGCACATAACACACACGCACATAACACACACGCACATAACACACACGCACATAACACACACGCACATAACACACACGCACATAACACACACGCACATAACACACACGCACATAACACACGCACATAACACACGCACATAACACACGCACATAACACACGCACATAACACACACGCACATAACACACGCACATAACACACACGCACATAACACACACGCACATAACACACGCACATAACACACGCACATAACACACGCACATAACACACACGCACATAACACACACGCACATAACACACACACGCACATAACACACACGCACATAACACACACGCACATAACACACACGCACATAACACACACGCACATAACACACACGCACATACCTGTGAGCCTTTCGCTGTCCTTGCTGGGAGCACCATAGGAATCTTTATGAGTTGTGTTTTCTGCCATCTGTGCCAAGAGCTCGGTACTGAGAATTCCCCGGTGCCCATATTTGTGCGTTTTCCCTTCAACACAGGTGTTTGTGACACGCAGGTCATTGTCCAGGGAGGCAGCGGCTCTCTGTAACACGTGATAGGAAGAGCTATACAGTTTAGATCAACAGCTTCCTGCGCTATTTAAAAATTGTCACTTACATACAAAATACACGCATGTACACACAAACACATACATACACACGCATGTACACACAAACACATACATACGCATGTACACACAAACACATACATACGCATGTACACACAAACACATACATACGCATGTACACACAAACACATACATACGCATGTACACACAAACACATACATACGCATGTACACACAAACACATACATACGCGCACACAAACACATACATACGCGCATGTACACACAAACACATACATACACGCATGTACACACAAACACATACATACGCACACACACACAAACACATACATACGCGCACACAAACACATACATACGCGCATGTACACACAAACACATACATACACGCATGTACACACAAACACATACATACACGCATGTACACACAAACACATACATACGCATGTACACACAAATACATACACACACGTACACACAAATACATACACACACATGTACACACAAATACATACATACACACACGTACACACAAATACATACACATGTACACACAAATACATACATACACACATGTACACACAAATACATACACACATGTACACACAAATACATACACACATGTACACACACATGTACACACAAATACATACACACATGTACACACAAATACATACACACATGTACACACAAATACATACATGTACACACAAATACATACATACACACACAAATACATACATACACACATGTACACACAAATACATACATACACATGTACACACAAATACATACACACACACAAACACATGTACACACAAATACATACACACACACACATGTACACACAAATACATACATACACACATGTACACACAAATACATACACACAAATACATACATACACACATGTACACACAAATACATACACACATGTACACACAAATACATACATACACACATGTACACACAAATACATACATGTACACACAAATACATACATACACACATGTACACACAAATACATACATACACACATGTACACACAAATACATACACACACACAAACACATGTACACACAAACGTACACACAAATACATACATGTACACACAAATACATACATATGTACACACAAATACATACACACACACACACACATACACACACATACACACATGTACACACAAATACATACATATGTACACACAAATACATACATACACACACGTACACACACGTACACACAAATACAAACATACACACATGTACACACAAATACATACATACACATACACACACACACAAATACATACATGTACACACAAACACATACATACACATGTATACACAAACACGCATGTACACACAAACACATACATACATGTACACACAATTACATACGTACACACAAATACATGCATACACACATGTACACACAAATACATACGTACACACACACACTAATACATGCATACACACATGTACACACAAATACATACATACACACATGTACACACAAATACATACGTACACACAAATACATGCATACACACACGTACACACAAATACATACGTACACACAAATACATGCATACACACGTACAAACACATACATACACACATGTACACACAAATACATACACAAACACATACATACACACAAATACATACATATATGTACACACACATACATACACACAAACACATACATACACACAAACACACAAACACATACATACACACAAACACATGTATACACAAATACATACATATATGTACACACACACACAAATACATACACACATGTACACACAAACACATGTATACACAAATACATACATATATGTACACACACACACAAATACATACACACATCTATACACAACACACATGTACACACAAACACATACATACACACATCTATACACAACACACATGTATACACAAAACACACACACATACAATACTCACAACACACGTGTCATGCAGCAGTACCACCCCCTCACATCTCACCTCTTCAACCCAGTTGTGCAGGAGACATGGACTCTGGGAGCGTCTGCTCTGCTCAGCCTGTGCCGTCTGTGTACCTGCCATACTGTGACTGACAGACAGTAATAGTGACACAGTGAAACAGGTATCACCCGAACCCCACCTACATGTACACGTGCCCTTCCCCTCAGTACCTACATGTACACGTGCCCTTCCCCTCAGTACCTACATGTACACGTGCCCTTCCCCTCAGTACCTACACGTGCCTTACCCTCAGTACCTACATGTACACGTGCCCTTCCCCTCAGTACCTACATGTGCACTTACCCTCAGTACCTACATGTGCACTTACCCTCAGTACCTACATGTGCCCTTACCCTCAGTACCTACATGTGCCCTTACCCTCAGTACCTACATGTGCACTTACCCTCAGTACCTACATATGACCTTACCCTCAGTACCTACATATGCACTTACCCTCAGTACCTACATGTGCCCTTACCCTCAGTACCTACATGTGCCCTTACCCTCAGTACCTACATATGCACTTACCCTCAGTACCTACACGTGCCCTTACCCTCAGTACCTACACGTGCACTTCCCCTCAGTACCTACATGTACACGTGCCCTTCCCCTCAGTACCTACATGTACACGTGCCCTTCCCCTCAGTACCTACATGTACACGTGCCCTTCCCCTCAGTACCTACATGTACACGTGCCCTTCCCCTCAGTACCTACATGTACACGTGCCCTTCCCCTCAGTACCTACACGTGCCTTCCCCTCAGTACCTACATGTACACGTGCCCTTCCCCTCAGTACCTACATGTACACGTGCCCTTCCCCTCAGTACCTACACGTGCCTTACCCTCAGTACCTACATGTACACGTGCCCTTCCCCTCAGTACCTACATGTACACGTGCCCTTACCCTCAGTACCTACACGTGCCTTACCCTCAGTACCTACATATGCACTTACCCTCAGTACCTACATGTGCCCTTACCCTCAGTACCTACATATGCCCTTACCCTCAGTACCTACATATGCCCTTACCCTCAGTACCTACATGTGCCCTTACCCTCAGTACCTACATATGCACTTACCCTCAGTACCTACATGTGCCCTTACCCTCAGTACCTACATATGCACTTACCCTCACTACCTACATGTGCCCTTACCCTCACTACCTACATGTGCCCTTACCCTCAGTACCTACATGTGCCCTTACCCTCACTACCTACATATGACCTTACCCTCAGTACCTACATGTGCCCTTACCCTCACTACCTACATGTGCCCTTACCCTCAGTACCTACATATGCCCTTCCCCTCAGTACCTACATGTGCACTTACCCTCAGTACCTACATATGCACTTACCCTCAGTACCTACATGTGCACTTACCCTCAGTACCTACATATGCACTTACCCTCAGTACCTACATGTGCACTTACCCTCAGTACCTACATATGCACTTACCCTCAGTACCTACATGTCCCCTTACCCTCAGTACCTACATGTGCACTTACCCTCAGTACCTACATATGCCCTTACCCTCAGTACCTACATGTCCCCTTACCCTCAGTACCTACATGTGCACTTACCCTCAGTACCTACATATGCACTTACCCTCAGTACCTACATGTGCACTTACCCTCAGTACCTACATGTGCACTTACCCTCAGTACCTACATATGCACTTACCCTCAGTACCTACATGTGCACTTACCCTCAGTACCTACATATGCACTTACCCTCAGTACCTACATGTGCCCTTACCCTCAGTACCTACATGTCCCCTTACCCTCAGTACCTACATGTGCCCTTACCCTCAGTACCTACATATGCACTTACCCTCAGTACCTACATGTGCCCTTACCCTCAGTACCTACATGTCCCCTTACCCTCAGTACCTACATGTGCCCTTACCCTCAGTACCTACATGTCCCCTTACCCTCAGTACCTACATGTCCCCTTACCCTCAGTACCTACATGTGCCCTTACCCTCAGTACCTACATGTCCCCTTACCCTCAGTACCTACATGTGCCCTTACCCTCAGTACCTACATGTCCCCTTACCCTCAGTACCTACATGTGCCCTTACCCTCAGTACCTACATGTGCCCTTACCCTCAGTACCTACATGTCCCCTTACCCTCAGTACCTACATGTGCCCTTACCCTCAGTACCTACATGTGCCCTTACCCTCAGTACCTACATATGCACTTACCCTCAGTACCTACATGTGCCCTTACCCTCAGTACCTACATGTCCCCTTACCCTCAGTACCTACATGTCCCCTTACCCTCAGTACCTACATATGACCTTACCCTCAGTACCTACATATGACCTTACCCTCAGTACCTACATGTGCACTTACCCTCAGTACCTACACGTGCACTTACCCTCAGTACCTACATGTGCACTTACCCTCAGTACCTACATATGCACTTACCCTCAGTACCTACATATGCCCTTACCCTCAGTACCTACATGTGCCCTTACCCTCAGTACCTACATGTCCCCTTACCCTCAGTACCTACATATGACCTTACCCTCAGTACCTACATATGACCTTACCCTCAGTACCTACATGTGCACTTACCCTCAGTACCTACACGTGCACTTACCCTCAGTACCTACATATGCACTTACCCTCAGTACCTACATGTGCACTTACCCTCAGTACCTACATATGCACTTACCCTCAGTACCTACATGTGCCCTTACCCTCAGTACCTACATGTCCCCTTACCCTCAGTACCTACATGTGCCCTTACCCTCAGTACCTACATGTCCCCTTACCCTCAGTACCTACATGTGCCCTTACCCTCAGTACCTACATATGCACTTACCCTCAGTACCTACATGTGCCCTTACCCTCAGTACCTACATGTCCCCTTACCCTCAGTACCTACATGTGCCCTTACCCTCAGTACCTACATGTCCCCTTACCCTCAGTACCTACATGTCCCCTTACCCTCAGTACCTACATGTGCCCTTACCCTCAGTACCTACATGTCCCCTTACCCTCAGTACCTACATGTGCCCTTACCCTCAGTACCTACATGTCCCCTTACCCTCAGTACCTACATGTGCCCTTACCCTCAGTACCTACATGTGCCCTTACCCTCAGTACCTACATGTGCCCTTACCCTCAGTACCTACATGTCCCCTTACCCTCAGTACCTACATGTGCCCTTACCCTCAGTACCTACATGTGCCCTTACCCTCAGTACCTACATATGCACTTACCCTCAGTACCTACATGTGCCCTTACCCTCAGTACCTACATGTCCCCTTACCCTCAGTACCTACATGTCCCCTTACCCTCAGTACCTACATATGACCTTACCCTCAGTACCTACATATGACCTTACCCTCAGTACCTACATATGACCTTACCCTCAGTACCTACATGTGCACTTACCCTCAGTACCTACATATGCCCTTACCCTCAGTACCTACATATGACCTTACCCTCAGTACCTACATATGACCTTACCCTCAGTACCTACATGTGCACTTACCCTCAGTACCTACACGTGCACTTACCCTCAGTACCTACATGTGCACTTACCCTCAGTACCTACATATGACCTTACCCTCAGTACCTACATGTGCACTTACCCTCAGTACCTACATGTGCACTTACCCTCAGTACCTACATGTGCACTTACCCTCAGTACCTACATGTGCACTTACCCTCAGTACCTACATGTGCACTTACCCTCAGTACCTACATGTCCCCTTACCCTCAGTACCTACATGTGCCCTTACCCTCAGTACCTACATATGACCTTACCCTCAGTACCTACATGTGCACTTACCCTCAGTACCTACACGTGCACTTACCCTCAGTACCATTAGTACACACGGGCACGAGCTATAACTTACCTGCACGTCCTTCTGTGTGTGTTTGTGTTACCATGGTAACTATCCCCGCCTCCCCTGCAGCAGAAGGAAAAGTTTAAGAAGGCGTGGCTTACAAGAGGGACCAGGTGATGGGCGTTTCGGATAAACATTCCAACTGAGAAGGGTCCAACTGCAGAGTGGAGCTCCACTCTAGACAGGAAGCATGTGACCTCCACTCAAAGCTTTTTTTTTTTTTTTTTAATCAACTTTAATGTAACAAACAAGCTATAGACTGTGACAATGATTATGAAAACGAAACATTTTGTAGCTTTCTTGTTCTTCTTGATGTTCATTCACAGTGTTTTATGCAGATTGTGATTTATAAGGTAACCACTGTGAATGAACATTAACCCCTTAGTGACCAGACCATTGTTACATTTTCTTACCCTTAAAGGGACACTAAACCCAACAATTTTATTTCAGGATTCAAGTAGAGAATACAATTTTAAACAACACTCCTATTTACTTTTATTATCTAATTTGCTTCATTCTTCAGATATCCTTTGTTGAAGAAATAGCAATGCACATGGGTGAGCCAATAACAGGAGGCATCAATGTGCAGCAACCAATCAGCAGCTACTGAGCCTATCTAGATATGCTTTTCAGCAAAGTATACCAAGAAAGTGAAGCAAATTAGATAATACAAGTAAATTAGAAAGTTGTTTAAAATTGCATGCTCTTTCTAAATCATGAAATAAAAAATTTGGGTTTCATGTCCCTTTAAGGACCAGGGCTATATTTTCCTCTTACTCATTTACTGTACCCACACATATTATATACCGTTTTTCTCGCCATTAAATGGACTTTCTAAAGATACCATTATTTTCATCATATCTTATAATTTACTATAAAAAAATATATAAAATATGAGGAAAAAATGAAAAAAATACACTTTTTCTTACTTTGACCCCCAAAATCTGTTACACATCTACAACCACCAAAAAACACCCATGCTAAATAGTTTCTAAATTTTGTCCTGAGTTTAGAAATACCCAATGTTTACATGTTCTTTGCTTTTTTTTTTGTAAGTTATAGGGCCATAAATACAAGTAGCACTTTGCTATTTCCAAACCACTTTTTTTTTTTCAAAATTAGCGCTAGTTACATTGGGACACTGATATCTTTCAGGAATCCCTGAATATCCCTTGACATGTATATATTTTTTTTTAGAAGACATCCCAAAGTATTGATCTAGGCCCATTTTGGTATATTTCATGCCACCATTTCACCGCCAAATGCGATCAAATAAAAAAAAATGTTTATTTTTTCACAAAATTTATTTTTCTCACAGAAATTATTTACAAACAACTTATTCAATTATGGCATAAATGGTTTTAAATGCTTCTTTGGGATCCCCTTTGTTCAGAAATAGCAGACTTATATGGCTTTGGCGTTGCTTTTTGGTAATTAGAAGGCTGCTAAATGCCTCTGCGCACCACATGTGTTTTATGCCCAGCAGTGAAGGGGTTAATTAGGGAGCATGTAGGGAGCTTGTAGAGTTAATTTTAGCTTAAATGTAGTGTAGTAGACAACCCAAAGTATTGATCTAGGCCCATCTTGGTATATTTCATTTCACCGCCAAATGCATAAAATACAAAAAAAATGTTCACTTTTTCACAAACTTTAGGTTTCTCACAGAAATTATTTACAAACAGCTTATGCAATTATGGCACAAATGGTTGTAAATGCTTCTCTGGGATCCCCTTTGTTCAGAAATAGCAGACATTTATGGCTTTGGGATTGCTTTTTGGTAATTAGAAGGCCGCTAAATGCTGCTGCGCACCACACTTGTATTATGCCCAGCAGTGAAGGTGTTAATTCATTAGCTTGTAGGGAGCTTGTACGTTTAATTTTCACTTTAGTGTAGTAGACAACCCAAAGTATTGATCTAGGCCCATTTTGGTATATTTCATGCTACCATTTCACCGCCAAATGCAATCAAATAAAAAAAATGTTTTACTTTTTCACAAATTTTGGGTTTATCACTGAACAAACAGCTTGTGCAATTATAGCACAAATGGTTGTAAATGCTTCTCTGGGATCTCCTTTGTTCAGACCCCCCCCCCCCCCCAAACAGCTCTCTAACCCCCCCCCCCCCCCTTTCTACCTTTTAGCGTACATGTTATGTACTTTCAGCTGTCTGCCAGTAGCTAATATTTATTTGCTTTTATTTTTTTTATATACAGTAGATATATAAAATAAAATCTGTAGTGTATTTGCCCACCCTCATTCCCCTACCACTCTACCCTCTCCCAGTTTATTTTACTAATCTATTATCCCCCTCTCCCTCCTTCCAGCTTCCAACTTTTTCCGTAGTATAAGCGTTCCCACCCGCTCCTGCCCCTCTCACACACCCTACCGCCTTCTTCCTCCTACCTCCAGTGATGGGCCACCCACCTGCCTCCCTCCTATCCTTCGCATGCCACCAACGATCGGCACCATCACTGGCCCTCTCTGCAACGGTTGCTTAGAAAATGTTAATGCACTATGCCTCAATATTGAGGCATTTCTGCAATCTGTGCCCTTTCAGTATTGTGCAGCGGTGGTGCTAATCGGTGGCGTGGGAGGGTAAGGAGGGAGGCAGGTGGGAGCCCCATCGCTGGAGGGGCTGGAGAGGCTGGGACCACTGCGCTGCATAAAAAAAATATGTTAAGATAGGGATAGAGGGATAGAGATAGAGGAATAGAGATACAGGGATAGATGGATAGGGATAGATGGACACAGCAATAGAGGGATATATGGATAGTGATAGAGATAGAGGGATAGATGGACACAGCAATAGAGGGATAGAGGGATATATGGATAGTGATAGAGATAGAGGGATAGATGGACACAGCAATAGAGGGATAGAGGGATATATGGATAGTGATAGAGATAGAGGGATAGATGGACACAGCAATAGAGGGATAGAGGGATATATGGGTAGTGATAGAGATAGAGGGATAGATGGACACAGCAATAGAGGGATATATGGATAGTGATAGAGATAGAGGGATTGGTGATAGATATAGATGGGAGCGGGTGGTACCTCTGCGCTGCAGAAAATTAGATGTTGAAAGTGGCAGGGAGGGTGAAGGAGGGAGGGGGGATAAGAGAGAGGAGATCTGAGTGGATGGGGGGGGGTCAGATGGTAGGCAAAGGTTCTTGGAGGGAGAGGTGGGTAAATAAGGGTTAGTAAGTTGGACACATTTTTGACCGTCTACACGGACTTTAACACTAGTATTGCAATAAACAGATAGCAAATGTGGAACAAACTTGGTTTTGTTTTCAAAAAGTAACTGTTATTTTAAAAAGAGTTAAAATCCTTTGAGCCACTTATTTATTTGTGGATATATACACGGCATGAACCCCATCATAGGACAGACATGTTATCAGACTTGCCCAACGCTCTTTATGGAAAACATTGGTGACAACCTTGCTACTTCATATATTTTACCTTTTATGAATAATAAACAGTTATTTTAAAAGCGTTAAAATCCTTTTGGGTCACTCATTTCTGTGATGATAAATACTCGGCATGAACTTCATCATAGAATAGATAAATATTTTCAGCATGGCCCAATGCAAACAATCTGATGCCAACTTTGCCACTTCATATATTTTATCTTATCTTATTAAGTAAAGGTATTTAAAAAGGGTTAAAATCATTTGGGCCACTAATTTATGTGTGGATATATAGAGGGCATGAACCCCATTATAGAATAGACATGTTATCAACCTGGCCCAACGCTTTTTATAGCAAAACAATTGCAGGCAACCTTGCCATTTCATATATTTTACCTTTTCTAAATAAGTAATTGGTATTTAAAAACTTTTAAAATCCTTTGGAACGCTCATTAATGTGTGCTTATATACATGGCATAAGCCTCTTCATATATTTTACCTTTTCTGAATAAGTAACTGGTATTTTACTTAAAACTGGTATTTTAAGTGTTAAAATCCTTTTGGTCACTTATTTCTGTGATGATATATACTCGGCATGAACATCTTCATAGAATATACATATTTTCAGCCGTGCCCAATGCTTATTATAGCAATTTTTTGTGCCAACCTGGCCACTTCATATATTTTACCTTTTCTGAATAAGTAACTGGTATTTAAACTGGTATTTAAAAAGGGTTGAAATCCGATGAGTCACTCATTTCTGTGTGCATATATACAGGGCATGAACCACTTCATATTTTTAAGTTCTAAGCCTGACCCAATGCTTTATATGGCAAACAAACTTGTGCCAACCTTGCCACTGAATATATTTTACCTTTTTTAAAAGTAACTTGTATTTAAAAAGGTTTAAAATTATTTGCGACACTCATTTCTGTGTGGATATATGTTCTAAGCCTGAACCAACACTGTCAGGGGCCAAATGGGCCAGGGTGCCCCATGAGGCAAGAACAACTATTATTTTCTTTAAACAATTTTGGCAGCCACCAGAGGGTACTACAGCAGAGTGCTACTGAGTGTGGTCAATTTTATTAAAATGAGTAAAGCTTTAGCATTTGAGAGGATTTTGAGTGTGCCCTAAACCACTATGCGTAGTGAGACAGACTTGGCACTTAAAAGGATACTAAACACAATTTTTTTCATTCTAGATTCAGATAGAGCATGAAATTTTAAGCAGCTTTTTAATTTACTTCTATTATCAAATTTTCTTCGTTCTCTTCCTATATTTATCTGAAAAAGAAGAAATAAAAGCGTTTGAGCCGGCCCATGTTAGTTTGAGAACCTGGGTTACGCTTTCTTATAGGATGGCTAAATGTAGGCACCTATTAGCAAGCTCTATCCAGGGTACTGAAAAAAAATAGTCATGCTCCAAAGCTTTCATTCCTAACTTTTCAAATAAAGATAGCAAGAGAATGAATAAAAAATTATAATAGGAATAAATTATAAAGCTGCTTAAAATTGCATGCTCTATCTGAATCATGAAAGAAAAAATGTGGGTCCAGTAGCCCTTTAAGTTTGTACAGTGTGTGTCTGAGTCAGATGGCAGAGCACTTTCATTTGCAGAGGAGGTAGGACTTACATAGTCATTTTTTTTATTTCTTTGTGCAATTTTGGATTGTAACTTCAGTGTGGTAGTAGTATGGTGGGGCCAGGGGTCCATACAATTTTTTTTATTTTTTTAGCAATCTGCAGCAGTGTATTTATGATTATTTGACAATGCTGTAGAAATTCTATATTTAAAGCCATGCATAAAGGTTTCCTCCTTAATACACAAATGGTAGTTGCCCTTTTGAAAGATATTTTTTTTGTAATATATACATTTTAACTACATTTCAGTTTACTGCCCCTTTATGCAAGGACTTTACAGATGCAAGGAGGCATTTTATCTATGATTTTTACATATGCATAAAAAGTTATACTTTCAAACTTAGATTTCTCAGTGTTTCAAATGATACAGGTCAAATTAACACCGTTCAGTTTACACTACAGCTGACTTAATTTTGAAATACATACAAACGAGCCTAAATCATGCATTTAACCATATCTAATGGTATGAGACCTAGTGCCACGGCTTATGGTTCCACCAAGACCATATAGAGTACAGCATTTTCAAAATCCATAAGTACAGCTGAAAGATGGGAACATGTTTACACCATAATTGAAGTGTTGCTCTTGTTTGGGGGAAAAAACACAAACATATGTCAACCTTTTAAAAGTACTTTTCTTCATCTAACCATCTACCGATAACATTAATCTACAATTTTGAATTCATAGAGTTTAATTTTTGTTTGCACATTTGCAAATCTGATTGTTTAAAAAGTGATCTCTTAACTTCTGCAATTTTTTTATCATGCATGTCACACACGGTTTTGTTGTTGTTGTTTTTGTTGGTCTCTCTGTGAGAGTGGGTGTATATGTCTTTGTGCATTATCTGTGTATGTCTGTGAGGGTGTGTGCGTATGTCGTTGTGCTTTTTCTATTTGTGTCCCTGTGAGGGTGTGTGTATGTATGTCTTTGTGTATTTCCTCTTGATGCCTCTGTGAGGGTGGATGTGTATGACATTTTTTTTTAATGTGGATGTCTCTTTGAGGGTGGGTGTGTGTATGTATGTATGTCTGCGTTTTCTGTGGATGTCTCTCTGAGGGTGTGTGAGTATGTCTGTGTGTTTTCTTTGGTTGTCTCTGTGAGGGTGTGTGTATGTATGTGCAGTTTCTGTGGGTGTCTCTCTGAGAGTGTATGTCTCTCTGTTTTCTCTGGATGTCTCAGTGAGGGTGTGTGTGTGTCTCTATGTCTTTGTGTGTTTTATGTGTCTGTGTGTTGATGGGTATATTATGTTAGTGGGTGACTTATAACCGACACATGAGGGCATTTTGAAACTCATATGATTGTCTGTAATACAGCAAAAAACACCCACAACTTCCTTTAACATGTTTCTTAGATAGACATATATGGACATTTTATGTTACTTATACCCCTAACCTGATACTATGAAAGCAGAAGCAACAATAGGCTACTGCTATATATATATACTGTTAACTATAATTATCTTGTACCTTCATACTTGTGGTAGTGTGTTATTAAAGCACTGACTCAGAAATGGTGTTAATTATCTTATTTTTTTATTATTATCAATAATTTAAACAGAAACACACCACCACCCCTTGTCCATCAGTCATTTGTTGAACATGGCATTAACTTGGAGGCCCTGTTGGTCAAGACATGCCTGCAAAAACAACTCCATATCTTCTCTGTTCTGAAATACAAAGAGGAATGGCTCCCTTGCTTCTGGTTCTTCTCTTTGCATCACGTTATCTATGGCCTTCTGGTGGTCATCTTCATTCATTGACACATAACTTGGCATGGTTATGCGCCCACAGAACAGTGCCTCATTCTTGACAACCCATTGTATAGCAATGTGTAGATCTTTAATGATTGCTGGCTCCTGTGTCAAGCACATGGGAGGAAACTTAGTCTGCTGCATAATAATGGACTTTGCGCATGCGAACGTTTTTAAATAAGCTCCCTTGTAGCTGACTGTAAAAATGTTTAAATTGTGTCTCTCTTTATTAGTGGAGGATTATTTTTATTTAAGCTGTTTACACAACACCGTTGTTCGAGAATGGTTTCCCCTGCCTGTCGGCAAACATCGGAACTCTGACCCACCTTCATTCAGCTGTTCTCAGCTCAGCCCCTGTAGCTTATCCTGCCCCATTCAGCTAATAATACTACAGGTGCTGAGCTGAGAGCAGCTGAATGGAGGTGGGTCAGAGTTCCGATGTTTGCCGAGAGGCAGGGGAAACCAGAGACACTGGGGAAACAATTCTCAGCATAACACTGGATAAGCATGACAGCAGCATTTAGTACAGGGCTTACTTAACCTATCTCCAATTTGCCCTGTACTAAATGCTGCTGTCAGACTTATCCGCCTCACCTGTCCCTCCTCTGCTGCTTATAAAAACATGGCAGCCTCCACAGCAAAACGTGTGTGGAGGCTGCCATGTTGCCAAGCGTCTGAGCTTGCTCTGAAAAGTGACAGCTTTTCCACCACGATGGAAGCGCTGGGACTTACGTCATCAGAGCACTCAAAAAACGCCAGGCATCTCACTTGCAAATGTGAGGAAAACGCTACAAGCGAGTCCCAGTTTGCTTGGAGCGCTGCCCGAACGGAGCCATAGTCATCCAATCGCAAAAGACAAATGTGTGCAGGCAAAAATCAGCAGCTAGCTCCCACTAGTGTTGAATATGTGCGTATTCTCTTTCAGCAAGGGATAACAAGAGAACAAAGCACATTTAAAAATAGATGTGAATTTATAAGTGTCTTAAAATGACATGTTCTATCTGAATCATGCAAGTTAAATTTTGAATTTACTTTATCTCCTTAAGGACCGCAGTTGTAACAGATGAAAAAAAATTAAATAGTAAAAATAATAAAAATAAAAGTTATGTAGGGTTAGGGTTAGACCTAGGCTTAGTGGTAGATCTAGGGGAAGGGTTAGATCTAGGTGTAGGGTTGGGGTTAAAAGGTCACTGAAGGAGAAAAAGGTTAATCGTAAAAATTGAAAATTGGCTATTTCAAAACTCAGGACAAAATGAAGAAACTGTTTAGCCATGTTGTTTTCTTGGGGGTTGTAGATGCGCAACAGATTTTGGGGGTAAAAGTAAAAAAAAAAAAGTGTGGTTTTTAATATTTTTAATCATAATTTATAACAATATTTAGTAAAAATTATATGATCTGATGAAAATAATGGTATCTGTAGAAAGTCAATCTTACGGCGAGAAAAACGGTATATAATATGTGTGGGTACAGTAATGAGTATATAATATGTGTGGGTACAGTAATGAGTATATAATATGTGTGAGTATAGTAATGAGTATATAATATGTGTGGGTACAGTAAATGAGTATATAATATGTGTGAGTACAGTAATGAGTATGTAATATGTGTGAGTACAGTAATGAGTATATAATATGTATGGGTACAGTAATGAGTATATAATATGTGTGAGTACAGTAATGAGTATATAATATGTGGGTACAGTAATGAGTATATAATATGTGTGAGTACAGTAATGAGTATATAATATGTGTGGGTATAGTAATGAGTATATAATATGTGTGGGTACAGTAATGAGTATATAATATGTGTGAGTACAGTAATGAGTATATAATATGTGTGGGTATAGTAATGAGTATATAATATGTGTGGGTACAGTAAATGAGTATATAATATGTGGGTACAGTAATGAGTATATAATATGTGTGAGTACAGTAATGAGTATATAATATGTATGGGTACAGTAATGAGTATATAATATGTGTGAGTACAGTAATGAGTATATAATATGTATGGGTACAGTAATGAGTATATAATATGTGTGAGTACAGTAATGAGTATATAATATGTGTGAGTACAGTAATGAGTATATAATATGTGTGGGTACAGTAATGAGTATATAATATGTGGGTACAGTAAATGAGTATATAATATGTGTGGGTACAGTAATGAGTATATAATATGTGTGTGTACAGTAATGAGTATATAATATGTGTGGGTACAGTAATGAGTATATAATATGTGGGTACAGTAAATGAGTATATAATATGTGTGGGTACAGTAATGAGTATATAATATGTATGGGTACAGTAATGAGTATATAATATGTGTGAGTACAGTAAATGAGTATATAATATGTGGGTACAGTAAATGAGTATATAATATGTGTGGGTACAGTAATGAGTATATAATATGTGTGTGTACAGTAATGAGTATATAATATGTGTGGGTACAGTAATGAGTATATAATATGTGTGAGTACAGTAATGAGTATATAATATGTGTGAGTACAGTAATGAGTATATAATATGTATGGGTACAGTAATGAGTATATAATATGTGTGAGTACAGTAATGAGTATATAATATGTGTGGGTACAGTAATGAGTATATAATATATATGGGTACAGTAATGAGTATATAATATGTGTGAGTACAGTAATGAGTATATAATATGTATGGGTACAGTAATGAGTATATAATATGTGTGAGTACAGTAATGAGTATATAATATGTGTGAGTACAGTAATGAGTATATAATATGTATGGGTACAGTAATGAGTATATAATATGTGTGAGTACAGTAATGAGTATATAATATGTGTGAGTACAGTAATGAGTATATAATATGTGTGAGTACAGTAAAGGAGTAACAGGAAAATTACAGATAAACACAAACACCGCAGCAATGTAAAAACAGCCTTGGTCGCTAACGCTAAAAAATTGGTACAACTGTCAGGTCACTAAGGGGTTACATATGGTATAATAAAAAAAAAAAGAAAGCAGCAAACCTTGTTCTTGTTTAAAGAGAACTTCCTTGTGGAGGTTGTGGATGTCACATTTTTGTTGTGTAGAGTGGAGCTTTAAATAGTTCAATATTGTTAATGTAAAACAGTAGATAAAGAATTACTCCTGTGATTTCCTGATCTATTTATAACTTAGAATAATCATTACATTTGCTTATACTTTACCTTACAGAATAATCATTACATTTGCTTATACTTTACCTTACAGAATAATCATTACATTTGCTTATACTTTACCTTACAGAATAATCATTACATTTGCTTATACTTTACCTAACAGAATAATCATTACATTTGCTTATACTTTACCTTACAGAATAATCATTACATTTGCTTATACTTTACCTTACAGAATAATCATTACATTTGCTTATACTTTACCTAACAGAATAATCATTACATTTGCTTATACTTTACCTAACAGAATAATCATTACATTTGCTTATACTTTACCTAACAGAATAATCATTACATTTGCTTATACTTTACCTAACAGAATAATCATTACATTTGCTTATACTTTACCTTACAGAATAATCATTACATTTGCTTATACTTTACCTAACAGAATAATCATTACATTTGCTTATACTTTACCTAACAGAATAATCATTACATTTGCTTATACTTTACCTAACAGAATAATCATTACATTTACTTATACTTTACCTAACAGAATAATCATTACATTTGCTTATACTTTACCTAACAGAATAATCATTACATTTGCTTATACTTTACCTTACAGAATAATCATTACATTTGCTTATACTTTACCTAACAGAATAATCATTACATTTGCTTATACTTTACCTTACAGAATAATCATTACATTTGCTTATACTTTACCTTACAGAATAATCATTACATTTGCTTATACTTTACCTAACAGAATAATCATTACATTTGCTTATACTTTGCCTAACAGAATAATCATTACATTTGCTTATACTTTACCTAACAGAATAATCATTACATTTGCTTATACTTTACCTAACAGAATAATCATTACATTTGCTTATACTTTGCCTAACAGAATAATCATTACATTTGCTTATACTTTACCTAACAGAATAATCATTACATTTGCTTATACTTTACCTAACAGAATAATCATTACATTTGCTTATACTTTGCCTAACAGAATAATCATTACATTTGCTTATACTTTACCTAACAGAATAATCATTACATTTGCTTATACTTTACCTAACAGAATAATCATTACATTTGCTTATACTTTACCTAACAGAATAATCATTACATTTGATTATACTTTACCTAACAGAATAATCATTACATTTGCTTATACTTTACCTAACAGAATAATCATTACATTTGCTTATACTTTACCTAACAGAATAATCATTACATTTGCTTATACTTTACCTAACAGAATAATCATTACATTTGCTTATACTTTACCTAACAGAATAATCATTACATTTGCTTATACTTTACCTAACAGAATAATCATTACATTTGCTTATACTTTACCTTAACCTTATAAATGTCACTCACCATAAACCAAAAGAAAGCAATTTCGTTTTCAGAATTGTGCCTATTGGTTGTTTGATACATTAAAGTTTATATATAAAAAAAAAACGTTTTCTGAATGATTGTACATATTGGTTGTTTGATACATTAAAGTTTTATTGAAATAGAAAAAAAAATTGCAGTGGAGGTCACATGTTTCCTGTCTAGAGTGGAGCTCCACTCTGCAGATAGACTACTTTGTTCCAACTTGAGACAGAGGGCGTGTCTGAGCGGCACATGACATACAGGGGGCGTGTCTTCGCCACAAATACTATATAGGGGCGTGTCTGAGCGGCACATGACATACAGGGGGCGTGTCTTCGCCACAAATACTATATAGGGGCGTGTCTGAGCGGCACATGACATGCAGGGGGCGTGTCTTAGCCACAAATACTATATAGGGGCGTGTCTGAAAGGTACATGACATACAGGGGCGTGTCTTCGCCACAAATACTATATAGGGGCGTGTCTGAGAGGTACATGACAGGAAGTTCTGCTCTAAAGTCACATGACACAGAGGGAGTCTGAACGGCAATTGGTAAAGTGGGGGCGTGTGTGAGTGGCACATGGTACATATGGGGCGTGTCTGTGCAATACAAGATATACAAACGGCGTGTCTTAGTCACAAATAGTATATAGGGGCGTGTCCCCGCGGCACATGACCCTGCAGAGGGCGTGTATTTATGACAAATAGTATATAGGGGCGTGTCTGAGTGGTACATGACCCTGCAGAGGGCGTGTATTTATGACAAATAGTATATAGGGGCGTGTCTGAGTGGTACATGACCCTGCAGAGGGCGTGTATTTATGACAAATAGTATATAGGGGCGTGTCTGAGTGGTACATGATACAGAGGGCGTCTCTAAGCCGCACATGACTGAAAGCGGCAGAAGTTAGAAAGTGGGCGGAGCCAGATAGGCTGTGCAGTGTGTCTCACACACAGAACTTAAAGGGACATGAATCCCAATTGAATCACTGCCAAAGTCTCTGGCTAGGAGAATTTCAATCACTGCAAAGGTCTCTGGCTAGGAGAGGGTGAATCACTGCCGAAGTCTCTGGCTAGGAGAATTTCAATCACTGCCGGGGGTCTCTGGCAAGGAGAGGGTGAATCACTGCCGAAGTCTCTGGCTAGGAGAAAGTGAATCACTGCCAAGGTCTCTGGCTAGGAGAGGGTAAATCACTGCCAGGGGTCTCTGGCTAAGAGAGGGTGAATCACTGCTGGGGGTCTCTGGCAAGGAGAGGGTGAATCACTGCCGAAGTCTCTGGCTAGGAGAGGGTAAATCACTGCCAGGGGTCTCTGGCTAAGAGAGAGTGAATCACTGCTGGGGGTCTCTGGCTAGGAGAGGGTGAATCACTGCCGGGGGTCTCTGGCTAGAAGAGGGTGAATTACTGACGGGGGTGTCTAGTTAGGAGAGGGTGAATCACTGCCGGGAATCTCTGGCTAGGAGAGGGTGAATCACTGCTAGGGGTCTCTGACTTGGAGAGGGTGAATCACTGCCGGGGGTCTCTGGCTAAGAGAGAGTGAATCACTGCTGGGGGTCTCTGGCTAGGAGAAGGTGTATCACTGCCGGGGGTCTCTGGCTAGGAGAGTGTAAATCACTGCCAGGGGTCTCTGGCTAAGAGAGAGTGAATCACTGCTGGGGGTCTCTGGCTAGGAGAAGGTGTATCACTGCCGGGGGTCTCTGGCTAGGAGAGGGTGAATCACTGCTGGGGGTCTCTGTCAAGGAGAGGGTGAATCACTGCTGGGGGTCTCTGGCTTAGAGAAGGTGAATCACTGCCGGGGGTTTCTGGCAAGGAGAGGGTGAATCACTGCCAGGGGTCTTTGGCTATGAAAAGGGTGAATCACTGCCGGAGGTCTCTGGCAAGGACAGTGTGAATCACTGCTGGGGGTCTCTGGCTAGGAGAGGGTGAATCACTGCTGGGGGTCTCTGGCTAGGAGAGGGTGAATCACTGCCGGGGGTTTCTGGCTAGGAGAGAGTGAATCCCTGCCGGGGGTCTCTGGCTAGGAGAGGGTGAATCACTGACAGGGGTGTCTGGCTAGGAGAGGGTGAATCACTGCCGGGGGTCTCTGGCTAGGAGAGGGTGAATCACTGCCGGGGGTTTCTGGCTAGGAGAGAGTGAATCCCTGCCGGGGGTCTCTGGCTAGGAGAGGGTGAATCACTGCCAGGGGTCTCTGGCTAGGAGAGGGTGAATCACTGCCAGGGGTCTCTGGCTAGGAGAGGGTGAATCACTGCCAGGGGTCTCTGGCTAGGAGAGGGTGAATCACTGCCAGGGGTCTCTGTCTAGGACAGGGTGAATCACTGCCGTGGGTCTCTGGCTAGGAGAGGTTGAATCACTGCCGTGGATCTCTGGCTAGGAGAGGGTAAATCATTGCTGGGGGTCTCTGGCTAGGAGAAGGTGAATCACTGCCAAGGTCTCCGGCTAGGTGAGGGTGAATCAATGCCAGGGTTCTCTGGCTAGGAGAGGGTGAATCACTGCCAGGGGCCTCTGGCTAGGGGAGGGTGAATCACTGCCGGGGGTCTCTGGCTAGGAGAGAGTGAATCACTGCCAGGGGTCTCTGGCTAGGAGAGAGTGAATCACTGCCAGGGGTCTCTGGCTAGGAGAGGGTGAATCACTGCTGGGGGTCTCTGGCTAGGAGAGGGTGAATCACTGCCAGGGGTCTCTGTCTAGGACAGGGTGAATCACTGCCGTGGGTCTCTGGCTAGGAGAGGTTGAATCACTGCCAAGGTCCCTGGCTAGGAGAGGGTAAATCATTGCTGGGGGTCTCTGGCTAGGAGAAGGTGAATCACTGCCAAGGTCTCCGGCTAGGTGAGGGTGAATCACTGCCAGGGTTCTCAGGCTAGGAGAGGGTGAATCAATGCCAGGGGCCTCTGGCTAGGAGAGGGTGAATCACTGCCAGGGGCCTCTGGCTAGGGGAGGGTGAATCACTGCCGGGGGTCTCTGGCTAGGAGAGGGTGAATCACTGTCGGGGGTCTCTGGCTAGGAGAGAGTGAATCACTGTCGGGGGTCTCTGGCTAGGAGAGAGTGAATCACTGCCAGGGGTCTTTGGCTAGGAGAGGGTGAATCACTGCTGGGGGTCTCTGGCTAGGAGAGGGTGAATCACTGCTGCGGGTCTCTGGCTAGAAGAGGGTGAATCACTGCTGGGGGTCTCTGGCTAGGAGAGGGTGAATCACTGCTGGGGGTCTCAGGCTAGAAGAGGGTGAATCACTGCCGGGGGTCTCTGGCTAGGAGAGGGTGAATCACTGCCGATGTCTCTGGCTAAGAGAGTGTGAATCACTGCCAAGGTCTCTGGCTAGGAGAGGGTGAATCACTGCTGGGGGTCTCTGGCTAGGAGAAGGTGAATCACTGCCAAGGTCTCTGGCTAGGAGAGGGTGAATCACTGCTGGGAGTCTCTGGCTAGGAGAGGGTGAATCACTGATGGGGGTGTCTGGCTAGGAGAGGGTGAATCCCTGCCGGGAGTCTCTGGATAGGAGAGGGTGAATCACTGCAGGGGTTTCTGGCTAGGAGAGAGTGAATTACTGCCAGGGGTCTCTGGCTTGGAGAGGGTGAATCACTGCCGGGGGTCTCTGACTAGGAGAGGGTGAATCACTGCCAGGGGTCTCTAGCTAGGAGAGGGTGAATCACTGCCAGGGATCTCTGGCTAGGAGAGGGTGAATCTCTGCTGGGGGTCTCTGGCTAGGAGAGGTTGAATCACTGCCACAGTCTCTGGGTAGAAGAGGGTTAATCATTGCTGAGGGTCTCTAGCTAGGAGAAGCTAAATCACTGCCAAGGTCTCTGGCTAAGAGAGGGTGAATCACTGCCAGGATTCTCTGGCTTGGAGAGGGTGAATCAATGCCAGGGGTCTCTGGCTAGGAGAGGGTGACTCACTGCCAGGGGCCTCTGGCCAGGAAAGGGTGAATCACTGCCGGGGGTTTCTGGCTAGGAGAGGGTGAATCACTGCCGGGGGTCTATGGTTAGGAAAGGGTGAATCATTGCCGGGGGTCTCTAGCTAGGAGAGGGTGAATCACTGCCACAGGGGTCTCTGTCTAGGAGAGGGTGAATCACTGCCGGGGGTCTCTGGCTAGGAGAGGTTGAATCACTGCCACGGTCTCTGGCTAGGAAAGGGTAAATCACTGCTGGGGGTCTCTGGCTAGGAGAAGGTGAATCACTGCCGAGGTCTCTGTCTAGGAGAGGGTGAATCATTGCTGGGGGTCTCTGGCTAGGAGAGGGTAATTCACTTCCAATGTCTCTGGCTAAGAAAGTGTGAATCACTGCCTAGGTCTCTGGCTAGGAGAATTTGAATCACTGCCAAGGTCTCTGGCTAGGAGAGGGTGAATCACTGCTGGTGGTCTCTGGCTAGGAAAAGGTGAATCACTGCCAAGGTCTCTGGCTAGGAGAGGGTGAATCACTGCTGGGGGTCTCTGGCTAGGAGAGGGTGAATCACTGATGGGGGTGTCTGGCTAGGAGAGGGTGAATCACTGCCGGGGGTCTCTGGCTAGGAGAGGGTGAATCACTGCAGGGGTTTCTAGCTAGGAGAGAGTGAATTACTGCTAGGGGTCTCTGGCTAGGAGAGAGTGAATTACTGCCGGGGGTCTCTGGCTAGGAGAGGGTGAATCACTGCCGGGGGTCTCTGGCTAGGAGAGGGTGAATCACTGCCGGGGGTCTCTGGCTAGGAGAGGGTGAATCACTGCAGGGGTTTCTAGCTAGGAGAGGGTGAATTACTGCTAGGGGTCTCTGGCTAGGAGAGGGTGAATCACTGCCAGGGGTCTCTGGCTAGGAGAGGGTGAATCACTGCCACGGTCTCTGGGTAGGAGAGGGTAAATCATTGCTGGGGGCCTTTGGCTAGGAGAAGGTAAATCACTGCCAGGGTTCTCTGGCTGTGAGAGGGTGAATCAATGCCAGGGGTCTCTGGCTAGGAGAGGGTGAATCACTGCCGGGAGTCTCTGGCTAGGAGAGGGTGAATCACTGCCACGGTCTCTGGCTAGGAGACGGTAAATCATTGCTGGGGGCCTCTGGCTAGGAGATGGTAATCACTGCCGGGGGTCTCTGGCTAGGAGAGGGTGAATCACTGCCGGAGGACTCTGGCTAGGAGAGGTGAATCACTGCCGGAGGTCTCTGGCTAGGAGAGGGTGAATCACTGCTGGGGGTCTCTGACTTGGAGAGAGTGAATCACTGACGGGGGTGTCTGGCTAGGAGAGGGTGAATCACTGCCGGGGGTCTCTGACTAGGAGAGGGTGAATCACTGACGGGGGTCTCTGGCTAGGAGAGGGTGAATCACTGCCGGGAGTCTCTGGATAGTAGAGAGTGAATCACTGCCTGGGGTTTCTAGCTAGCAGAGAGTGGATCACTGCCACGGATCTCTGGTTAGAAGAGGGTGAATCACTGCCGGGGGTCTCTGGCTAGGAGAGGGTGAATTAATGCCAGGGGTCTCTGGCTAGGGGAGGGTGAATCACTGCCAGGGGCCTCTGGCTAGGAGATGGGAATCACTGCCGGGGGTCTCTGGCTAGGAGAGGGTGAATCACTGCCGGAGGTCTCTGGCTAGGAGAGGGTGAATCACTGCTGGGGGTCTCTGACTTGGAGAGAGTGAATCACTGACGGGGGTGTCTGGCTAGGAGAGGGTGAATCACTGCCAGGGGTCTCTGGCTTGGAGAGGGTGAATCACTGACGGGGGTGTCTGGCTAGGAGAGGGTGAATCACTGCCGGGGGTCTCTGGCTAGGAGAGGGTGAATCACTGCAGGGGTTTCTAGCTAGGAGAGGGTGAATTACTGCTAGGGGACTCTGGCTAGGAGAGGGTGAATCACTGCCAGGGGTCTCTGGCTAGGAGAGGGTGAATCACTGCCACGGTCTCTGGGTAGGAGAGGGTAAATCATTGCTGGGGGCCTTTGGCTAGGAGAAGGTAAATCACTGCCAGGGTTCTCTGGCTAGGAGAGGGTGAATCAATGCCAGGGGTCTCTGGCTAGGAGAGGGTGAATCACTGCCGGGAGTCTCTGGCTAGGAGAGGGTGAATCACTGCCACGGTCTCTGGCTAGGAGACGGTAAATCATTGCTGGGGGCCTCTGGCTAGGAGATGGTAATCACTGCCGGGGGTCTCTGGCTAGGAGAGGGTGAATCACTGCCGGAGGACTCTGGCTAGGAGAGGTGAATCACTGCCGGAGGTCTCTGGCTAGGAGAGGGTGAATCACTGCTGGGGGTCTCTGACTTGGAGAGAGTGAATCACTGACGGGGGTGTCTGGCTAGGAGAGGGTGAATCACTGCCGGGGGTCTCTGACTAGGAGAGGGTGAATCACTGACGGGGGTCTCTGGCTAGGAGAGGGTGAATCACTGCCGGGAGTCTCTGAATAGTAGAGAGTGAATCACTGCCTGGGGTTTCTAGCTAGCAGAGAGTGGATCACTGCCACGGATCTCTGGTTAGAAGAGGGTGAATCACTGCCGGGGGTCTCTGGCTAGGAGAGGGTGAATTAATGCCAGGGGTCTCTGGCTAGGGGAGGGTGAATCACTGCCAGGGGCCTCTGGCTAGGAGATGGGAATCACTGCCGGGGGTCTCTGGCTAGGAGAGGGTGAATCACTGCCGGAGGTCTCTGGCTAGGAGAGGGTGAATCACTGCTGGGGGTCTCTGACTTGGAGAGAGTGAATCACTGACGGGGGTGTCTGGCTAGGAGAGGGTGAATCACTGCCAGGGGTCTCTGGCTTGGAGAGGGTGAATCACTGACGGGGGTGTCTGGCTAGGAGAGGGTGAATCACTGCCGGGAGTCTCTGGATAGTAGAGGGTGAATCACTGCCTGGGGTTTCTGGCTAGCAGAGAGTGGATCACTGCCAGGGATCTCTGGTTAGAAGAGGGTGAATCACTGCCAGGGGTCTCTGGCTAGGAGAGGGTGAATCGCTGCCAGGGATCTCTGGCTAGGAGAGGGTGAATCACTGCCAGGGATCTCTGGCTAGGAGAGGTTGAATCACTGCCACAGTCTCTGGGTAGGACAGGGTAAATCATTGCTGGGGGTCTCTGGCTAGGAGAAGGTAAATCACTGCCAAGGTCTCTGGCTAGGAGAGGGTGAATCACTGCCAGGGTTCTCTGGCTAGGAGAGGGTGAATCAATGCCAGGGGTCTCTGGCTAGGAGAGGGTGGATCACTGCTGGGGGTCTCTGGCTAGCAGATTGTGAATCACTGATGGGGGTGTCTGGCTAGGAGAGGGTGAATCACTGCCAGGGTTCTCTGGCTAGGAGAGGGTGAATCACTGCCAGGGTTCTCTGGCTAGGAGAGGGTGAATCACTGCCAGGGTTCTCTGGCTAGGAGAGGGTGAATCACTGCTGGGGGTCTCTGACTTGGAGAGAGTGAATAACTGACGGGGGTGTCTGGCTAGGAGAGGGTGAATCACTGCCAGGGGTCTCTGGCTTGGAGAGGGTGAATCACTGACGGGGGTGTCTGGCTAGGAGAGGGTGAATCACTGCCGGGAGTCTCTGGATAGTAGAGGGTGAATCACTGCCTGGGGTTTCTGGCTAGCAGAGAGTGGATCACTGCCAGGGATCTCTGGTTAGAAGAGGGTGAATCACTGCCGGGGGTCTCTGGCTAGGAGAGGGTGAATCACTGCCAGGGGTCTCTGGCTAGGAGAGGGTGAATCGCTGCCAGGGATCTCTGGCTAGGAGAGGGTGAATCACTGCCAGGGATCTCTGGCTAGGAGAGGTTGAATCACTGCCACAGTCTCTGGGTAGGACAGGGTAAATCATTGCTGGGGGTCTCTGGCTAGGAGAAGGTAAATCACTGCCAAGGTCTCTGGCTAGGAGAGGGTGAATCACTGCCAGGGTTCTCTGGCTAGGAGAGGGTGAATCAATGCCGGGGGTCTCTGGCTAGGAGAGGGTGGATCACTGCTGGGGGTCTCTGGCTAGCAGATTGTGAATCACTGATGGGGGTGTCTGGCTAGGAGAGGGTGAATCACTGCCAGGGTTCTCTGGCTAGGAGAGGGTGAATCACTGCCAGGGTTCTCTGGCTAGGAGAGGGTGAATCACTGCCACGGTTCTCTGGCTAGGAGAGAGTGAATCAATGCCAGGGGCCTCTGGATAGGAGAGGGTGAATCACTGCCGGGGGTCTCTGGCTAGGAGAGGGTGAATCACTGCCAGGGGTCTCTGGCTAGGAGAGGGGAATTACTGCCAGGGGGTCTCTGGCTAGGAGAGGTTGAATCACTGCCGCAGGTCTCTGGCAAGGAGAGTGTAAATCACCGCCGGGGGTCTCTGGCTAGGAGAGGGTGAATCACTGACGGGGGTGTCTGGCTAGGAGAGGGTGAATCACTGCCGGGAGACTCTGGATAGGAGAGGGTGAATCACTGCCAGGGATCTCTGGTTAGGAGAGGGTGAATCACTGCCGGGAGTCTCTGGCTAGCAGAGGGTGAATCACTGCCAGGAGTCTCTGGCTAGCAGAGGGTGAATCACTGCCAGCGATCTCTGGCTAGGAGAGGGTGAATCACTGCCAGGGATCTCTGGCTAGGAGAGGGTGAATCACTGCCAGGGATCTCTGGCTAGGAGAGGTTGAATCACTGCCACGGTCTCTGGGTAGGAGAGGGTAAATCATTGCTGGGGGTCTGTGGCTAGGAGAAGGTAAATCACTGCCAAGGTCTCTGGCTAGGAGAGGGTGAATCACTGCCAGGGTTCTCTGGCTAGGAGAGGGTGAATCAATGCCAGGGGTCTCTGGCTAGGAGAGGGTTAATCACTGCCAGGGGCCTCTAGCTAGTAGAGGATGAATCACTGCCGGGGGTCTCTGGCTAGGAGAGGGTGAATCACTGCCAGGGGCCCCTGGCTAGGAGAGGGTGAATCACTGCCGGGGGCCTCTGGCTAGGAGAGGGTGAATCACTGCCGGGGGTCTCTGGCTAGGAGAGGGTGAATCACTGCCGGGGGTCTCTGGCTAGGAGAGGGTGAATCATTGCCGGGGGTCTCTGGCTAGGAGAGGGTGAATCACTGCCAGGGGTCTCTGGCTAGGAAAGGGTAAATCACTGTCGGGGGTCTCTCGCTAGGAGAAGGTGAATCACTGCTGAGGTATCTGTCTAGGAGAGGGTAAAGCACTGCGGGGGTATCTGGCTAGGAGAGGGTGAATCACTACCTAGGTCTCTGGCTATGAGAATTTGAATCACTGCCAAGGTCTCTGGCTAGGAGAGGGTGAATCACTGCTTGGGGTCTCTGGCTAGGAGAGGGTGAATCACTGCCGGGGGTCTCTGGCTAGGAGAGGGGGAATCACTGCTTGGGGTCTCTGGCTAGGAGAGGGTGAATCACTGATGGGTGTCTCTGGCTAGGAGAGGGGGAATCACTGCCGGGGGTCTCTGGCTAGGAGAGGGTGAATCACTGCCGGGAGTCTCTGGATAGGAGAGGGTGAATCACAGCAGGGGTTTCTGGCAGGAGAAGGTAAATCACTGCCAAAGTCTCTGGCTAGGAGAGGGTGAATCACTGCCAGGGTTCTCTGGCTAGTAGAGGGTGAATCAATGCCAGGGGTCTCTGGCTAGGAGAGGGTGAATCACTGCCAGGGGCCTCTGGCTAGGAGAGGGTGAATCACTGCCTGGGGTCTCTGGCTAGGAGAGGGTGAATCACTGCCGGGGGTCTCTGGCTAGGAGAGGGTGAATCACTGCCGGGGGTCTCTGGCTTGGAGAGGGTGAATCATTGCCGGGGGTCTCTGGCTTGGAGAGGGTGAATCATTGCCGGGGGTCTCTGGCTAGGAGAGGGTGAATTACTGCTGGGGGTCTCTGGCTAGGAGAGGTTGAATCACTGCCTAGGTCTCTGGCTAGGAGAATTTGAATCACTGCCAAGGTCTCTGGCTAGGAGAGGGTGAATCATTGCCGGGGGTCTCTGGCTAGGAGAGGGTGAATTACTGCTGGGGGTCTCTGGCTAGGAGAAGGTGAATCACTGCAGAGGTCTCTGGCTAGGAGAGGGTGAATCACTGCTGGGGGTCTCTGGCTAGCAGATTGTGAATCACTGATGGGGGTGTCTGGCTAGGAGAGGTTGAATCACTGCCAGGGTTCTCTGGCTAGGAGAGGGTGAATCACTGCCAGGGTTCTCTGGTTAGGAGAGGGTGAATCAATGCCAGGCGCCTCTGGATAGGAGAGGGTGAATCACTGCCGGGGGTCTCTGGCTAGGAGAGGGTGAATCACTGCCAGGGTTCTCTGGCTAGGAGAGGTTTAATCACTGCCAGGGTTCTCTGGGTAGGAGAGGGTGAATCACTGCTGGGGGTCTCTGGCTAGGAGAGGGTGAATCTCTGCCAGGGGTCTCTGGCTAGGAGAGGGTGAATCACTGCCAGGGGCCCCTGGCTAGGAGAGGGTGAATCACTGCCAGGGGCCTTTGGCTAGGAGAGAGTGAATCACTGCCGGGGGTCTCTGGCTAGGAGAGGGTGAATCATTGCCGGGGGTCTCTGGCTAGGAGAGAGTGAATCACTGCCAGGGGTCTCTGGCTAGGAGAGGGTGAATCATTGCCGGGGGTCTCTGGCTAGGAGAGGGTGAATCACTGCCTGGGGTCTCTGGCTAGGAAAGGGTAAATCACTGTCGGGGGTCTCTCGCTAGGAGAAGGTGAATCACTGCTGAGGTATCTGTCTAGGAGAGGGTAAATCACTGCGGGGGGTATCTGGCTAGGAGAGGGTGAATCACTGCTGGGGGTCTCTGGCTAGGAGAGGGTGAATCACTACCTAGGTCTCTGGCTATGAGAATTTGAATCACTGCCAAGGTCTCTGGCTAGGAGAGGGTGAATCACTGCTTGGGGTCTCTGGCTAGGAGAGGGTGAATCACTGCTGGGGGTCTCTGGCTAGGAGAGGGTGAATCACTGATGGGTGTCTCTGGCTAGGAGAGGGGGAATCACTGCCGGGGGTCTCTGGCTAGGAGAGGGTGAATCACTGCCGGGAGTCTCTGGATAGGAGAGGGTGAATCACAGCAGGGGTTTCTGGCTAGGAGAGGGAAAATCACTGCCAGGGGTCTCTGGCTAGGAGAGGGAAAATCACTGCCGGGGGTCTCTGGCTAGGAGAGGGTGAATCACTGCCAGGGGTCTCTGTCTAGGAGAGGGTGAATCACTGCCACGGATCTCTGGCTAGGAGAGGGTGAATCAATGTCAGGGGTCTCTGGCAGGAGAAGGTAAATCACTGCCAAAGTCTCTGACTAGGAGAGGGTGAATCACTGCCAGGGTTCTCTGGCTAGTAGAGGGTGAATCAATGCCAGGGGTCTCTGGCTAGGAGAGGGTGAATCACTGCCTGGGGTCTCTGGCTAGGAGTGGGTGAATCACTGCCGGGGGTCTCTGGCTAGGAGAGGGTGAATCACTGCCGGGGGTCTCTGGCTTGGAGAGGGTGAATCATTGCCGGGGGTCTCTGGCTTGGAGAGGGTGAATCATTGCCGGGGGTCTCTGGCTAGGAGAGGGTGAATTATTGCTGGGGGTCTCTGGCTAGGAGAGGTTGAATCACTGCCTAGGTCTCTGGCTAGGAGAATTTGAATCACTGCCAAGGTCTCTGGCTAGGAGAGGGTGAATCATTGCCGGGGGTCTCTGGCTAGGAGAGGGTGAATTACTGCTGGGGGTCTCTGGCTAGGAGAAGGTGAATCACTGCAGAGGTCTCTGGCTAGGAGAGGGTGAATCACTGCTGGGGGTCTCTGGCTAGCAGATTGTGAATCACTGATGGGGGTGTCTGGATAGGAGAGGTTGAATCACTGCCAGGGTTCTCTGGCTAGGAGAGGGTGAATCACTGCCAGGGTTCTCTGGCTAGGAGAGGGTGAATCACTGCCAGGGTTCTCTGGCTAGGAGAGGGTGAATCAATGCCAGGGTTCTCTGGATAGGAGAGGGTGAATCACTGCCGGGGGTCTCTGGCTAGGAGAGGGTGAATCACTGCCAGGGTTCTCTGGCTAGGAGAGGTTTAATCACTGCCACGGTCTCTGGGTAGGAGAGGGTGAATCACTGCTGGGGGTCTCTGGCTAGGAGAGGGTGAATCTCTGCCAGGGGTCTCTGGCTAGGAGAGGGTGAATCACTGCCAGCGATCTCTGGCTAGGAGAGGGTGAATCACTGCCAGGGGCCTCTGGCTAGAAGAGAGTGAATCACTCCGGGGGTCTCTGGCTATGAGAATTTGAATCACTGCCAAGGTCTCTGGCTAGGAGAGGGTGAATCACTGCTGGGGGTCTCTGGCTAGGAGAAGGTGAATCACTGCTGAGGTCTCTGGCTAGGAGAAGGTGAATCACTGCTGGGGGTCTCTGGCTAGGAGAGGGTGAATCACTGCTGGGGGTCTCTAGCTAGGAGAGGGTGAATTACTGCCAGGGGTCTCTGGCTAGGAGAGGGTAAATAACTGCCGGGGGTCTCTGGCTAGGAGAGGGTGAATCACTGCCAGGGGTCTCTGGCTAGGAGAGGGTGAATCACTGCCAGGGATCTCTGGCTAGGAGAGGGTGAATCACTGCCAGGGGCCTCTGGCTAGGAGAGGGTGAATCACTGCCGGGGGTCTCTGGCTAGGAGAGGGTGAATCACTGCCAGGGATCTCTGGCTAGGAGAGGGTGAATCATTGCCGGGGGTCTCTGGCTAGGAGAGGGTGAATTACTGCTGGGGGTCTCTGGCTAGGAGAGGGTGAATCACTGCCAATGTCTCTGGCTAAGAGAGTGTGAATCACTGCCAAGGTCTCTGGCTAGGAGAGGGTGAATCACTGCCAGGGTTCTCTGGCTAGGAGAGGGTGAATCACTGCCAGGGTTCTCTGGCTAGGAGACAGTGAATCAATGCCAGGGGTCTCTGGCTTGGAGAAGGTGAATCCCTGCCAGGGGAGTCTGGATAGGAGAGGGTGAATCACTGCCGGGGGTCTCTGGCTAGGAGAGGGTGAATCACTGCTGGGGGTCTCTGACTAGGAGAGGATGAATCACTGACGGGGGTGTCTAGCTAGGAGAGGGTAAATCACTGCCAGGGGTCTCTGGCTAGGAGAGGGTGAATCACTGATGGGGGTGTCTGGCTAGGAGAGGGTGAATAACTGCCGGGAGTCTCTGGATAGGAGAGGGTGAATCACTGCCAGGGGTTTATGGCTAGGAGAGAGTGAATAACTGCAAGGGATCTCTGGTTAGGAGAGGGTGAATCACTGCCAGGAGTCTCTGGCTAGGAGAGGGTGAATCACTGCCAGCGATCTCTGGGTAGGAGAGGGTAAATCATTGCTGGGGGGCTGTGGCTAGGAGAAGGTAAATCACTGCCAAGGTCTCTGGCTAGGAGAGGGTGAATCACTGCCAGGTTTCTCTGGCTAGGAGAGGGTGAATCAATGCCAGGGGTCTCTGGCTAGGAGAGGGTGAATCACTGCCAGGGGCCTCTGGCTAGGAGAGGGTGAATCACTGCCGGGGGTCTATGTCTAGGAGAGGGTGAATCACTGCCAGGGGTCTCTGTCTAGGAGAGGGTGAATCACTGCCAGGGATCTCTGGCTAGGAGAGGGTGAATCAATGTCAGGGGTCTCTGGCAGGAGAAGGTAAATCACTGCCAAAGTCTCTGACTAGGAGAGGGTGAATCACTGCCAGGGTTCTCTGGCTAGTAGAGGGTGAATCAATGCCAGGGGTCTCTGGCTAGGAGAGGGTGAATCACTGCCTGGGGTCTCTGGCTAGGAGTGGGTGAATCACTGCCGGGGGGTCTCTGGCTAGGAGAGGGTGAATCACTGCCGGGGGTCTCTGGCTTGGAGAGGGTGAATCATTGCCGGGGGTCTCTGGCTTGGAGAGGGTGAATCATTGCCGGGGGTCTCTGGCTAGGAGAGGGTGAATTATTGCTGGGGGTCTCTGGCTAGGAGAGGTTGAATCACTGCCTAGGTCTCTGGCTAGGAGAATTTGAATCACTGCCAAGGTCTCTGGCTAGGAGAGGGTGAATCATTGCCGGGGGTCTCTGGCTAGGAGAGGGTGAATTACTGCTGGGGGTCTCTGGCTAGGAGAAGGTGAATCACTGCAGAGGTCTCTGGCTAGGAGAGGGTGAATCACTGCTGGGGGTCTCTGGCTAGCAGATTGTGAATCACTGATGGGGGTGTCTGGATAGGAGAGGTTGAATCACTGCCAGGGCTCTCTGGCTAGGAGAGGGTGAATCACTGCCAGGGTTCTCTGGCTAGGAGAGGGTGAATCACTGCCAGGGTTCTCTGGCTAGGAGAGGGTGAATCAATGCCAGGGGCCTCTGGATAGGAGAGGGTGAATCACTGCCGGGGGTCTCTGGCTAGGAGAGGGTGAATCACTGCCAGGGTTCTCTGGCTAGGAGAGGTTTAATCACTGCCACGGTCTCTGGGTAGGAGAGGGTGAATCACTGCTGGGGGTCTCTGGCTAGGAGAGGGTGAATCTCTGCCAGGGGTCTCTGGCTAGGAGAGGGTGAATCACTGCCAGCGATCTCTGGCTAGGAGAGGGTGAATCACTGCCAGGGGCCTCTGGCTAGAAGAGAGTGAATCACTCCGGGGGTCTCTGGCTATGAGAATTTGAATCACTGCCAAGGTCTCTGGCTAGGAGAGGGTGAATCACTGCTGGGGGTCTCTGGCTAGGAGAAGGTGAATCACTGCTGAGGTCTCTGGCTAGGAGAGGGTGAATCACTGCTGGGGGTCTCTGGCTAGGAGAGGGTGAATCACTGCTGGGGGTCTCTAGCTAGGAGAGGGTGAATTACTGCCAGGGGTCTCTGGCTAGGAGAGGGTAAATAACTGCCGGGGGTCTCTGGCTAGGAGAGGGTGAATCACTGCCAGGGGTCTCTGGCTAGGAGAGGGTGAATCACTGCCAGGGATCTCTGGCTAGGAGAGGGTGAATCACTGCCAGGGGCCTCTGGCTAGGAGAGGGTGAATCACTGCCGGGGGTCTCTGGCTAGGAGAGGGTGAATCACTGCCGGGGATCTCTGGCTAGGAGAGGGTGAATCATTGCCGGGGGTCTCTGGCTAGGAGAGGGTGAATTACTGCTGGGGGTCTCTGGCTAGGAGAGGGTGAATCACTGCCGATGTCTCTGGCTAAGAGAGTGTGAATCACTGCCAAGGTCTCTGGCTAGGAGAGGGTGAATCACTGCCAGGGTTCTCTGGCTAGGAGAGGGTGAATCACTGCCAGGGTACTCTGGCTAGGAGACAGTGAATTAATGCCAGGGGTCTCTGGCTTGGAGAAGGTGAATCCCTGCCAGGGGAGTCTGGATAGGAGAGGGTGAATCACTGCCGGGGGTCTCTGGCTAGGAGAGGGTGAATCACTGCCGGGGGTCTCTGGCTAGGAGAGGATGAATCACTGCTGGGGGTCTCTGACTAGGAGAGGATGAATCACTGACGGGGGTGTCTAGCTAGGAGAGGGTAAATCACTGCCGGGGGTCTCTGGCTAGGAGAGGGTGAATCACTGATGGGGGTGTCTGGCTAGGAGAGGGTGAATAACTGCCGGGAGTCTCTGGATAGGAGAGGGTGAATCACTGCCAGGGGTTTATGGCTAGGAGAGAGTGAATAACTGCAAGGGATCTCTGGTTAGGAGAGGGTGAATCACTGCCAGGAGTCTCTGGCTAGGAGAGGGTGAATCACTGCCAGCGATCTCTGGGTAGGAGAGGGTAAATCATTGCTGGGGGGCTGTGGCTAGGAGAAGGTAAATCACTGCCAAGGTCTCTGGCTAGGAGAGGGTGAATCACTGCCAGGTTTCTCTGGCTAGGAGAGGGTGAATCAATGCCAGGGGTCTCTGGCTAGGAGAGGGTGAATCACTGCCAGGGGCCTCTGGCTAGGAGAGGGTGAATCACTGCCGGGGGTCTCTGGCTAGGAGAGGGTGAATCACTGCCAGGGGCCTCTGGCTAGGAGAGGGTGAATCACTGCCGGGGGTCTCTGGCTAGTAAAGGATGAATCACTGCCGGGGGTCTCTGGCTAGGAGAGGGTGAATCACTGCCTAGGTCTCTGGCTAGGAGAATTTGAATCACTGCCAAGGTCTCTGGCTAGGAGAGGGTTAATCACTGCTGGGGGTCTCTGGCTAGGAGAAGGTGAAACACTGCCGAGGTCTCTGGCTAGGAGAGGGTGAATCACTGCTGGGGGTCTCTGGCTAGGAGATTGTGAATCACTGATGGGGGTGTCTGGCTAGGAGAGGGTGAATCACTGCCAAGGTCTCTGGCTAGGAGAGGGTGAATCACTGCCAGGGTTCTCTGGCTAGGAGAGGGTGAATCACTGCCAGTGTTCTCTGGCTAGGAGACGGTGAATCAATGCCAGGGGTCTCTGGCTTGGAGAGGGTGAATCCCTGCCAAGGGAGGCTGGATAGGAGAGGGTGAATCACTGCCGGGGTTCTCTGGCTAGGAGAGGGTGAATCACTGTTGAGGTCTCTGGCTAGGAAAGTGTAAATCACTGCCGGGGGTCTCTGGCTAGGAGAGGGGGAATCACTGCCAGGGGTTTCTGGCTAGGAGAGAGTGAATCACTGCCAGTGGTCTCTGGCTAGGAGAGTGTAAATCACTGCCAGGGGTCTCTGGCTAGGAGAGGGTGAATCACTGACAGGGGTCTCTGGCTAGGAGAGGGTGAATCACTGCCAGGGATCTCTGGCTAGGAGAGGGTGAATCACTGACGGTGATCTCTGGCTAGGAGAGGTTGAATCACTGCCACGGTCTCTGGCTAGGAGAGGGTAAATCATTGCTGGGGGTCTCTGGCTGTGAGAAGGTAAATCACTGCCCAGGTCTCTGCCTAGGGGAGGGTGAATCACTGCCAGGGTTCTCTGGCTTGGAGAGGGTGAATCCCTGCCAGGGGCCTCTGGCTAGGAGAGGGTGAATCACTGCCGGGGGTCTCTGGCTAGGAGAGGGTGAATCATTGCCAGGGATCTCTGGCTAGGAGAGGGTGAATCACTGCCAGGGGTCTCTGACTAGAAGAGGTTAAATCACTGTTGAGGTCTCTGGCTAGGAAAGTGTAAATCACTGCTGGGGGTCTCTGGCTAGGAGAAGATGAATCACTGCCGAGGTCTCTGTCTAGGAGAGGGTTAATCACTGCTGGGGGTCTCTGGCTAGGAGAAGGTGAATCACTGCCGAGGTCTCTGGCTAGGAGAGGGTGAATCACTGCTGGGGGTCTCTGGCTAGGAGATTGTGAATCACTGATGGGGGTGTCTGGCTAGGAGAGGGTGAATCACTGCCAAGGTCTCTGGCTAGGAGAGGGTGAATCACTGCCAGGGTTCTCTGGCTTGGAGAGGGTGAATCCCTGCCAGGGGCCTCTGGCTAGGAGAGGGTGAATCACTGCCGGGAGTCTCTGGTTAGGATAGAGTGAATCACTGCCAGGGGTCTCTGGGTAGGAGAGGGTGAATCACTGTCAGGGGTCTCTGGCTAGGAGAGGGTGAATCACTGCCAGGGGTCTCTGGCTAGGAGAGGGTGAATCACTGCCAGGGGTCTCTGGCTAGGAGAGGGTGAATCACTGCCAGGGGTCTCTGGCTAGGAGAGGGTGAATCACTGCCAGGGGTCTCTGGCTAGGAGAGGGCGAATGACTGCCAGGGATCTCTGGCTAGGAGAGGGTGAATCACTGCCACGGTCTCTGGCAAGGAGAGGGTGAATCACTGCCAGGGGTCTCTGACTAGAAGAGGTTAAATCACTGTTGAGGTCTCTGGCTAGGAAAGTGTAAATCACTGCTGGGGGTCTCTGGCTAGGAGAAGATGAATTACTGCCAAGGTCTCTGTCTAGGAGAGGGTGAATCACTGCTGGGGGTCTCTGGCTAGGAGAGGGCGAATCACTGCCAGGGATCTCTGGCTAGGAGAGGGTGAATCACTGCCACGGTCTCTGGCAAGGAGAGGGTGAATCACTGCCAGGGGTCTCTGACTAGAAGAGGTTAAATCACTGTTGAGGTCTCTGGCTAGGAAAGTGTAAATCACTGCTGGGGGTCTCTGGCTAGGAGAAGATGAATTACTGCCAAGGTCTCTGTCTAGGAGAGGGTGAATCACTGCTGGGGGGTCTCTGGCTAGGAGAGGGTGAATCACTGCCAGGGGTCTCTGACTAGAAGAGGTTAAATCACTGTTGAGGTCTCTGGCTAGGAAAGTGTAAATCACTGCTGGGGGTCTCTGGCTAGGAGAAGATGAATTACTGCCAAGGTCTCTGTCTAGGAGAGGGTGAATCACTGCTGGGGGTCTCTGGCTAGGAGAGGGTGAATCACTGCCAGGGGTCTCTGACTAGAAGAGGTTAAATCACTGTTGAGGTCTCTGGCTAGGAAAGTGTAAATCACTGCTGGGGGTCTCTGGCTAGGAGAAGATGAATTACTGCCAATGTCTCTGTCTAGGAGAGGGTGAATCACTGCTGGGGGTCTCTGGCTATGAGAGTGTGAATCACTGCCAGGGGTCTCTGTCTAGGAGATGGTGAATCACTGCTGGCGGTCTCTAGCTAGGGTAAGGTGAATCACTGCCGATGTCTCTGGCTAAGAGAGTGTGAATCACTGCCTAGGTCTCTGAGTTGAGTGTTGGTATTTAAGAATATTAATTGTGATATCTTTGTATAATCCCTGCACCATTGATTCAGCATAAAAATCTGCAGAGGTCTCTGGCTAGGAGAGGGTGAATTACTGCCGAGGTCTCTGTCTAGGAGAGGGTGAATTACTGCCAGGGGTCTATGTCTAGGAGAGGGTGAATCACTGCTGGGGGTCTCTAGCTAGGGTAAGGTGAATCACTGCCGATGTCTCCGGCTAGGAGAGTGTGAATCACTGCCAGGGGTCTATGTCTAGGAGAGGGTGAATCACTGCTGGGGTTCTCTAGCTAGGGTAAGGTGAATCACTGCCAGGGGTTTCTGGCTAGGAGAGTGTGAATCACTGCCAGGGGTCTATGTCTAGGAGAGGGCGAATCACTGCTGGGGTTCTCTAGCTAGGGTAAGGTGAATCACTGCCAGGGGTTTCTGGCTAGGAGAGTGTGAATCACTGCCAGGGGTCTATGTCTAGGAGAGGGTGAATCACTGCTGGGGGTCTCTAGCTAGGGTAAGGTGAATCACTGCCAATGTCTCTGGCTAAGAGAGTGTGAATCACTGCCTAGGTCTCTGAGTTGAGTGTTGGTATTTAAGGATATTAATTGTGATATCTTTGTATAATCCCTGCACCATTGATTCAGCATAAAAATCTGCAGAGGTCTCATGTAAAAACGAGCAAAGGGGATCGCGTCCGATGCTGCAGTCATGAGACCTAAAACTTCCATGCACATACTGTAGCTACTGAAGGGAATGACTGAGACTGAAGGTGCCAACAGGCAGAAACCAATTTTATTCGTCTCTTGTCTGTTAGAGACAGAGTCATGGACACTGAATCTATCTGGAAGCCTAAAAATGTGACCCTTGTCTGAGGAATCCAGGAACTTTTTGGTAAATTGATCCTCCAACCATGTCTATGAAGAAACAACACTAGTTGATTTGTGGGAGATTCTGCTAAATGAAAAGATTGAGCGAGTACCAAGATATCGTCCAAATAAGGAAACACCGCAATACCCTATTCTCTGATTACAGATAGAAGGGCACCGAGAACCTTTGAAAAGATTCTTGGAGCTGTTGCTAGGCCAAATGGAAGAGCAACAAATTGGTAATGCTTGTCTAGAAAAGAGAATCTCAGAAACTGATAGTGGTCTGGATGAATCGGAATATGAAGCTATGCATCCTGCAAGTCTATTGTAGACATATAATGTCCTTGCTGAACAAAAGGCAGAATAGTCCTTATAGTCACCATCTTGAAAGGGACCCTTAAAAAGTGATTCAAAAATTTCATATGCAGAACTGGTCTGAATAAATTTACCTTCTTCGGGACAATGAACAGATTTGAATATAAACCCAAACCCTGTTCCAGAAGTGGAACTGGTACAATTACCCCTGAAAGCTCCAGATCTGAAACACATTTCAGAAAGGGCTGAGCTTTTACAGGATTTGATAGAACGTGAGAGACAAAAAAACCTTCTCACAGGAGGTCTTATTCTAAAACCTATTTGATACCCTTGAGAGACAATATTCTGAATCCAATGATTCTGAACGGAACCTGCCCAAACGTCTTGAAATAATTTCAGTCTGCCCCCCACCAGTAGAACTGGATTGAGGGCCGCACCTTCATGCAGTTTTGGTGGCTGGTTTTGGTTTCTTAAAAGGCTTGGATTTATTCCAACTCGAAGATCGCTTTCAATTGGAGCCAGAGTCCTTAGGGGTAGGAGTGGTTTTCTGTTCTCTATTCTGACAAAACGAACAAAACCGATTAGAAGCTCTAGTTTTTCCCTTAGATTTTTTATCCTGGGACAAAAAAACTCCCTTCCCCCCCAGTAGAGGTAATGGTATAAGAGTATATCATCAATCTGAAAAGGGAGGTAGGAGATGAATCCCTACGACCGATAACAGAGAACCCTTGAAAAGATTTCCCATGAGTGAAACCATAAAAATCAATAGGTGATACTCTCTTCACATTCCTCTGACAAACACTGTACTCTGAGAGGAATTGGGCTTCAGAATGCTTAGAAGCGCTTATCATAGAAGAAAAACAAAAAACTCAAGCACAGACTTACTTCACCACCTCCATAGGAGGCAAAGTTTGTAAAAACTGAGTTGTGGTTGTGGTGGGAGGTGTATTTATAGACATTTGAGGTTTGCCCCTCCTGGTAGGATTGTATATCCCATACGTCACTAGCTCATGGACTCTTGCCAATTACTGTTATGTGAAGTGGAGAGGTTACTTAAATAAATTCATCAGTTGGGTACCAAAAGTCAGTTAACAACGTTATAGTATAATGGAGCAGTCATCTTTTTGTTTAACCCTACTAAGTAACGCCTCCTACCATATGTTCCCTAACAATGACATTTCTAGTTTTACAACAAAGCTAGCTAAACCTGTTACATTAAAAGGCGAATGGGAGGTTGGCGTAAGAGAGGTTATGTACCCCCACACGTTTGATCTTCTTGAAGAGTCTGATTTCAAAATAACTATCACAACGCAGAACAAACCAATCACTTATGTGCATGTGAAGCCTGGTTATTATAAAGATATGCATGAGTTAGTTAGAGCTATTAATGATAAATTATCCACGCTTCAAAATATAAGTATTGACGTGAAGCTAAAGTACGATGAATTAGCATGGACAGTTTGAGTAGTAGGTAGTAGTGGCAGTATCATTACCGTTTCAATTAAGTTAACGCATATTTTAGGGCATAATAATCACGGATTCAGAAATGACTTTAACACACAGGCTCGCAAGAAGGACAATTGAAGTTTATATTGGGATATAAAAGCAGGATTTTACACACTTTTTATCTACACCGACATCATAGAACATCAGCGTGTAGGTGACAACTTTGTACCATTGCTGCTCGCTGACGATATTACAGGCGGAAATAACGAAATTATTACGCAGCGTTATATCGATCCAGACTATGTACCTGTGAGTAGTGATGTCCCGAACTGTTCGACGGAGAACAGTTCTCAGCGAACATAGCTTGCGGGCGAACATATGCGATGTTTGATCCGCCCCCTATTCATCATCATTGTGTAAACTTTGACCCTGTATCTCACAGTCTGCAGACACATTACAGCCAATCAGCAGCAGACACTCCCTCCCAGACCCTCCCAGCTCCCGGCAGCAGCCATTTTAGAATCATTGTGATCCTGCATTCGTAGTGAGAGGAGGGATAGTGTAGCTGCTGCTGATTTTATAGGGAAATTGATAGCTAGGCTAGTGTATTCAGTGTCCACTACAGCCCTGAAGGACTCATCTGATATCTGCTGTAAGGACAGCACCCCAAAAAGCCCTTTTTAGGGCTACATCAGTCGTGTTTTTTTTTTCTTGTTTTTTTTTCTTTGTAATCTAATAGCACTGCCAGCCTGTGTGTCCAGGCTCACAGCATATACTGTGCCTACTGCCTACTTGCTCATTGCCACCAGTCATATTTGTTGTAACATTAGTGTAAATTAAAAAAAAAAAACTTTTACATCAGTCTACTATTGTAATCTAATTTCAGTTGCCAGGCCAGCCTGCCACTGCCATCCAGCCTGTGTGTCAGGCTTACAGCATATACTGTCCCTACTTGCTCAGTGCCACCAGTCATATCTTGTGTAACATTAGTGTAAATTTTTTTTAAAAAAACTTTTACATCAGTCAGCTAGTGTAATTTAATTGCAGTAGCCTGCCTGCCAGCGTGTGTGCCAGGCCCACTTGCCAACTAGTGCCACCAATCATATTTGTTATAACAGTAGTTTAAATATTTTAAAAAAAACTTTTTTGACTGTGAGACATCAGTCTGCTAGTGTAATCTTATTGCAGTGTGTGCCAGGCCCACTTGCCAAGTTAGTGCCACCAGTCATATTTGTTGTAACATTAGTGTAAATTAAAAAAAAAAAAACTTTTACATTAATCTGCTATTGTAATCTTATTTCAGTTGCCAGGCCAGCCTGCCACTGCCATCCAGCCTGTGTGTCAGGCTTACAGCATATACTGTGCCTACTTGCTCAGTGCCACCAGTCATATCTGGTGTAACATTAGTGTAAATTTAAAAAAAACTTTTACATCAGTCTGCTAGTGTAATTTAATTGCAGTAGCCTGCCTGCCAGCGTGTGTGCCAGCGTGGGCGTAACCCTTACACTACCTGATCGATAAAACATCATAACTGATGTTTTAAAGCACGTTATTCCAAACAATTTAGGAATGTTAGGTGATTTAGTCCCTTTATGGGTTAAAAGCAGACTCTGCATCAACTATGTAATTTTCCGTGGGAGTTTTGCCAGGGATCCCCCTCCGGCATGCCACAGTCCAGGTGTTAGTACCCTTAAAACAACTTTTCCATCACTATTGTGGCCAGAAAGAGTCCTTGTGGGTTTTAAAGTTCGCCTGCCTATTGAAGTCAATGGCGGTTCGCCCGGTTCGTAAACAGTAGCGGAAGTTTGAGTCCGCCGTTCGCGAACCGAAATTTTTAGGTTCGCGACATCACTACCTGTGAGTAAACATCATTTTGACCGTGTTACAATTGAGATAAAGAACGACCAGGATAAAAACGTAGCATTTAAGTACGGAAAGGCGATCATTAAGCTGCACTTTAGGTCGCGTAAAAAGAGTTGTTCTAAAAAAGATAAAATGGTTGCAATGAAAGCTTATGGTGATCCCGACATATACTGCAATTATTACAGAACATAAGCCGGGAATGGCCTACCTGGGTTCCACGGTAGTTCATACATGTATGGCCGTGGAATAGGCGGTGTGTTTAGGAACTTATTCAGGATGGCAGTACCTTTGTTTAGGCGTGGGTTTGAAATTGTAAAACCACATATGAAAACAGCAGCACGGGGCATAGCAACGGACGTTGTGAGCCGTATGTCCTCAGCTGTTATGAATAAAATTAATAATGGTCCACAAGAGGGATCTGGCATTGTGTATATTGCTAACAAGAGAAAACCAAAAAGAAAGCATGATTTTGCTTTTCCACCAATTTTAACACAACACATAATTAAAACTCGTGCACGCAAAATCAGAAAGAGACAGAGGGCACCAAGGCGTTCACCAGGTGACATCTTCTAAGAATCAGGCAGTTGTCATTTAAAAAAAAAAAAGCTATGGCGTTTATTCATAATGGATCCTTAGAATGTGCCAAGTCAGAATTGGATATTTTCCAAATACAACCTACACAGACTAGTATAGAAAAATTACTCTATGTGGAAATACAACCCCTGACAACAATTATTGAAAATGCACCTTTAGAGTTCTATATAGCTGGAAGTGGAGATCATTATTTTGATCTGAACAACACCCTTTTGTTCATAACATGCAAAATTGTTAAACAAGACAATACACCACCTCATGAGGGGGCCCGAGTCAGCCTCATCAACTATCCACTGGCCACACTATTTAATCAAGTGGATGTCACATTAGGAGACAGACTTGCATCACAATCAAATAATCTATAGCTTACCGTGGGTACATTGAAACAATTCTTAATTATAGTGCTGATGCACTATCAACGCAATTCACTGCCGGACTGTTTTATAAAGATACAGCGGGGCACCATGACACACGTGCCATAGGTGGAGACAATCAAGGGTTCAACAAAAGAGCTCACATGTTAGAAAGGGGTAAAACTATTGAATTACTAGGACATCTTCACAGTGACCTGTTTTTTTCAAAGAAAAGTTAATGTTAAATGGTATTGCTCTGAAAATAAAACTCACCAGAAATAGACGCATTTTGTCTCATGTCTGCAGAAGCAGAACAGTATAAAGTACAAATCTTAAATACATCACTTTTTGTCAAGAGTGCAAATATCACCAGAAGTGCGAATAGGTCATGCACAAGGCCCGCTGACAGCAAATGCAAAATATGCTCTGGATAGAGTCGGACTGAAAGCGTATTCTGTCACTGCAGGTAGCCGTGTATGTTCTGGATAGAGTCGGAATGAAAGCGTATTCTATCGCTGCAGGTAGCCGTGTATGCTCTGGATAAAGTCGGACGGAAAGCGTATTCTGTCGCTGCAGGTAGCCGTGTATGTTCTGGATAAAGTCGGACTGAAAGTGTATTCTGTCGCTGCAGGTAGCCGTGTATGCTCTGGATAGAGTCGGACTGAAATTGTATTCTGTCGCTGCAGGTAGCCGTGTATGTTCTGGATAGAGTCGGAATGAAAGTGTATTCTGTCGCTGCAGGTAGCCGTGTATGCTCTGGATAAAGTCGGACTGAAAGCGTATTCTGTCGCTGCAGGTAGCCGTGTATGCTCTGGATAGAGTCGGACTGAAAGTGTATTCTGTCGCTGCAGGTAGCCGTGTATGTCCTGGATAGAGTCGGAATGAAAGCGTATTCTGTCGCTGCAGGTAGCCGTGTATGTTCTGGATTGAGTCGGACTGAAAGTGTATTCTGTCGCTGCAGGTAGCCGTGTATGTCCTGGATAGAGTCGGAATGAAAGCTTATTCTGTCGCTGCAGGTAGCCGTGTATGTTCTGGATTGAGTCGGACTGAAAGTGTATTCTGTCGCTGCAGGTAGCCGTGTATGCTCTGGATAAAGTCGGACTGAAAGTGTATTCTGTCGCTGCAGGTAGCTGTGTATGTTCTGGATAGAGTCTGACTGAAAGTGTATTCTGTCGCTGCAGGTAGCCGTGTATGTTCTGGATAAAGTCTGACTGAAAGTGTATTCTGTCGCTGCAGGTAGCTGTGTATGTTCTGGATAGAGTCTGACTGAAAGTGTATTCTGTCGCTGCAGGTAGCCGTGTATGCTCTGGATAAAGTCGGACTGAAAGTGTATTCTGTCGCTGCAGGTAGCCATGTATGCTCTGGATAGAGTCGGACTGAAAGTGTATTCTGTCGCTGCAGGTAGCCGTGTATGTTCTGGATAGAGTCGGACTGAAAGTGTATTCTGTCGCTGCAGGTAGACGTGTATGTAATCAAGAACATTTATTTCTGGGACAATTACCAAAGCTTGTGGTTATAGGATTTGTAGACAATGATGCCTTCTCAGGAGCTGATGACAAGAATCCACTATGTTTCAAACACAACCATGTAAATTTTGCTCCCCTCTATATGGATGGTGAGCAAATACCAACAAAGAAATTTCAAGCAGATTTTGAAAGTGGGAATGCAATATGTGAATGTATTTCTCTAGTCAACATAGCAGGGAAGCAGAACTCTGCGCTCCTAATTAATAGAGATGAATATATAAATGGATACACAATTTTTGCCTTTGATCTCCGATGGAGAACGCGGTTCACGTTACTCTCTACATTACTGAAATCTTTTTGGCCTAGATTTAGAGTTTGGCGTTAGCCGTGAAAACCAGCGTTAGAGGCTCCTAACGCTGGTTTTAGGCTACCTCCGGTATTTGGAGTCACTCAAAAAAGGGTCTAACGCTCACTTTTCAGCCGCGACTTTTCCATACCGCAGATCCCCTTACGTAAATTGCGTATCCTATCTTTTCAATTGGATTTTTCTAACTCCGGTATTTAGAGTCGTGTCTGAAGTGAGCGTTAGACATCTAACGAAAAAACTCCAGCCGCAGGAAAAAAGTCAGTAGTTAAGAGCTTTCTGGGCTAACGCCGGTTCATAAAGCTCTTAACTACTGTACTCTAAAGTACACTAACACCCATAAACTACCTATGTACCCCTAAACCGAGGTCCCCCCACATCGCCGCCACTCGATTAAATTTTTTTAACCCCTAATCTGCCGACCGCCACCTACGTTATACTTATGTACCCCTAATCTGCTGCCCCTAACACCGCCGACCCCTATATTATATTTATTAACCCCTAACCTGCCCCCCACAACGTCGCCGCCAGCTACCTACACTTATTAACCCCTAATCTGCCGACCGCAAAGCGCCGCCACCTACGTTATACTTATGTACCCCTAATCTGCTGCCCCTAACACCGCCGACCCCTATATTATATTTATTAACCCCTAATCTGCCCCCCTCAACGTCGCCTCCACCTGCCTACACTTATTAACCCCTAATCTGCCGAGCGAACCGCACCGCTATTATTATAAAGTTATTAACCCCTAATCCGCCTCACTAACCCTATAATAAATAGTATTAACCCCTAATCTGCCCTCCCTAACATCGCCGACACCTAACTTCAATTATTAACCCCTAATCTGCCGACTGGAGCTCACCGCTATTCTAATAAATGTATTAACCCCTAAAGCTAAGTCTAACCCTAACACTAACACCCCCCTAAATTAAATATAATTTTAATCTAACGAAATAAATTAACTCTTATTAAATAAATTATTCCTATTTAAAGCTAAATACTTACCTGTAAAATAAATCCTAATATAGCTACAATATAAATTATAATTATATTATAGCTATTTTAGGATTAATATTTATTTTACAGGTAACTTTGTCTTTATTTTAACCAGGTACAATAGCTATTAAATAGTTAAGAACTATTTAATAGCTAAAATAGTTAAAATAATTACAAAATTACCTGTAAAATAAATCCTAACCTAAGTTACAATTAAACCTAACACTACACTATCAATAAATTAATTAAATACAATTCCTACAAATAACTACAATTAAATAAACTAACTAAAGTATAAAAAAGAACTAAGTTACAAAAAATAAAAAAATATTTACAAACATAAGAAAAATATTACAACAATTTTAAACTAATTACACCTACTCTAAGCCCCCTAATAAAATAACAAAGCCCCCCAAAATAAAAAAAATGCCCTACCCTATTCTAAATTACTAAAGTTCAAAGCTCTTTTACCTTACCAGCCCCGAAGAGGGCCCTTTGCGGGGCATGCCCCAAGAAGTTCAGCTCTTTTGCCTGTAAAAAAAAACATACAATACCCCCCCCCTAACATTACAACCCACCACCCACATACCCCTAATCTAACCCAAACCCCCCTTAAATAAACCTAACACTAAGCCCCAGAAGAGCTCCTCCGATGTCCTGATCCAAGCCCAAGCAGGGGGCTGAAGAGGTCCATGATCCGGCTGAAGTCTTCATCCAAGCGGGGCAGAAGAGGTCTTCCATCAGATTGAAGTCTTCATCCAAGCGGGATCTTCTATGGTCATCCATCCGGAGCGGAGCGGCAGGATCCTGAAGACCTCCGACGTGGAACATCCATCCTGGCCGACGACTGAACGACGAATGACGGTTCCTTTAAATGACGTCATCCAAGATGGCGTCCCTCGAATTCCGATTGGCTGATAGGATTCTATCAGCCAATCGGAATTAAGGTAGGAATATTCTGATTGGCTGATGGAATCAGCCAATCAGAATCAAGCTCAATCTGATTGGCTGATCCAATCAGCCAATCAGATTGAGCTCGCATTCTATTGGCTGATCGGAACAGCCAATAGAATGCGAGCTCAATCTGATTGGATCAGCCAATCGGATTGAACTTGATTCTGATTGGCTGATTCCATCAGCCAATCAGAATATTCCTACCTTAATTCCGATTGGCTGATAGGATTCTATCAGCCAATCGGAATTAAGGTAGGAATATTCTGATTGGCTGATGGAATCAGCCAATCAGAATCAAGCTCAATCTGATTGGCTGATCCAATCAGCCAATCAGATTGAGCTCGCATTCTATTGGCTGATCGGAACAGCCAATAGAATGCGAGCTCAATCTGATTGGATCAGCCAATCGGATTGAACTTGATTCTGATTGGCTGATTCCATCAGCCAATCAGAATATTCCTACCTTAATTCCGATTGGCTGATAGAATCCTATCAGCCAATCGGAATTCGAGGGACGCCATCTTGGATGACGTCCCTTAAAGGAACCGTCATTCTTCAGTTGGACGTCGCCGGAAGAAGATGGGTCCGCGGTGGAGGTCTTCAGGATGGAGCCGGTCATCATCGGATTAAGATAGAAGATGCCGCTTGGATCAAGATGGTTGCCGGTCCGGATCGCCTCTTCTTCCCGGATAGGATGAAGACTTTGGAGCCTCTTCTGGACCTCTTCAGCCACCGGATGATGGATCGCCAGCCCCCGCTTGGGTTGGATGAAGATTTTGGAGCCAGGACGGATCGGTGATACCTGGTGAGGTGAAGACAAGGTAGGATGATCTTCAGGGGCTTAGTGTTAGGTTTATTTAAGGGGGGTTTGGGTTAGATTAGGGGTATGTGGGTGGTGGGTTGTAATGTTGGGGGGGGTATTGTATGTTTTTTTTTACAGGCAAAAGAGCTGAACTTCTTGGGGCATGCCCCGCAAAGGGCCCTGTTCAGGGCTGGTAAGGTAAAAGAGCTTTGAACTTTAGTAATTTAGAATAGGGTAGGGCATTTTTTTATTTTGGGGGGCTTTGTTATTTTATTAGGGGGCTTAGAGTAGGTGTAATTAGTTTAAAATTGTTGTAAGATTTTTCTTATGTTTGTAAATATTTTTTTATTTTTTGTAACTTAGTTCTTTTTTATTTTTTGTACTTTAGTTAGTTTATTTCATTGTAGTTATTTGTAGGAATTGTATTTAATTAATTTATTGATAGTGTAGTGTTAGGTTTAATTGTAGGTAATTGTAGGTATTTTATTTAATTAATTTAATGATAGTATAGTGTTAGGTTTAATTGTAACTTAGGTTAGGATTTATTTTACAGGTAATTTTGTAATTATTTTAACTAGGTAACTATTAAATAGTTATTAACTATTTAATAGCTATTGTACATGGTTAAAATAATTACAAAGTTGCCTGTAAAATAATATTAATCCTAAAATAGCTATAATGTAATTATAATTTATATTGTAGCTATATTAGGATTTATTTTACAGGTAAGTATTTAGCTTTAAATAGGAATAATTTATTTAATAAGAGTTAATTAATTTCGTTAGATTAAAATTATATTTAATTTAGGGGGGTGTTAGTGTTAGGGTTCCTCATCGAAGCCGGCAGAAGTCTTCATCCAGACAGCATCTTCTATCTGAAATTCAAACAAAAAGAGGCGCCCAATGTGTGTATCTGAAGCAGTATTTCCAAATAATACAGCCGTTCTCTATGCACAGGGTACTCACAATTTCGCAGAGCACACCAATGTGCTTGTAGAAGCAGGCTGGTAATTAGAGCTGACCAGCTGGCTCTCTCCAGTACTCGCTCTCCCCACTCTGACCGTATGGTAGTGACAAGCTCACGCCTTAAGGATATGCAGGCAACGATGTAATAAAACAAAGTCCTTTATTGTTTATACACAGCAGACAAAGGCTGTCAAAAAATATAATCCTTAAAAGCAATCCTTAAAAGCTACGCGTTTCTCGGCTCTCCTGGCCGTTTCATCAGGCATAATTGTACAAACATTCAAACCGGCTTATATTGCCGCTCACTACCATACCTCTAAACACTCCACCCCCTTTTGAGGGGGTGTAATTTTGGACCTATCACTAGTCGATTCGCCTAAGGTGTGTACGTTACATTCACAGTTGTTAACCTAGCCCTATTGGCTATGTGCTTACTAGTGCTTTAGAATATCACCAGTTAAATTGTAAGTTGATCCCTATCATTTACCCGGTGTTTTGCTAGTGCAAATATAAACCATAGTATCACTTTGTAAAAATATGTTAGATCCATATTTGCAACCACGCTATACCTCTGCATTTATAAAACCAAAGGACTGCATATAAAAACATATCAATTCCACTCCAGCAATGTCGCTACATTTCCCCATTTGTGAAACCGCCATTGATCGTAACTAAAATGGGACGTGTTCACCTCCAATGTACAACAAAGAAATAGTTGTTGCTACTAGAACCATAGGATTGAATTTAAAAATATGTCAGATCAATATTTATTAAATCGCTAAATTTCTGCAGAAACCGCCTTTGATCCTAACTGGAATAGGGCGTGTTAACCTCTACTGCACAGTAAAGAAATAATTATTGCTAATATTTTAATACATATGATTCTGATTTCTTGTGTGATCTATGACTATCAATGGAAACTTTGTTTCTGTTAAAACATCGCTATGACGCTTGTGTTTTAAATATCGCTAATTAAAAAACTAAAATGAATCGGGTATACAATTTCTTATAGAAATAGGACTATTAACATGAAATAATACAGCAAATAATAATAAAAATAAATACGACTAAGAAATAAAAAACTAATGTGTCAGTGTCAAACTATCTTGTGTTAATATCATATGAAAAATAAATTCGTCATTATAACCTACCTAATTGCTAAAAATATTAATATTAAATATGAGCACCACCATAACTAATAGTTAAGTGTGTAATAATAAATTTAATATATAAAATATATACGCTCTTGTGATGTGACTATGTGATAATATAAAAAATATATAAATAAATAATTAATATACAATATTTTCTACTGAAAAACAATTGCTAGCTTGTGCTCGATACTATGTTGTGATCCATTTGTTATATTATATCAAAAGTGACCTATAAAGAATGAATAAGATATTCATGCTAGATAAAATGTGTTTGTATCAATCTTTTATATATAAAAAATATATAAATTTTTTTTTAGAAAAATATATAATAAATTTACACAAAAATGTGACAGTGAACATTATTTATATTACTTTCCATTCAGATACTATTGTACAATGTGGAGTGGTTAAAATATTATCTTCAGGTTCTATATGTACGGATATTAATCAAATTTTTCACGTATATATTGTATACCAGCGCCCTCTAGTGTTTTGTTCACAATCTTTAGCATCTTCTATCTTCATCCATCCAGCGTGGAGCGGCTCCATCTTCAAGACATCCGGTGCGGATCATCCTCTTCTTTCAACGTCTTCTTGAACAATGAAGTTTCTCTTTAAATGACGTCATCCAAGATGGCGTCCCTTAGATTCTGTTTGGCTGATAGAATTCTATCAGCCAATCGGAATTAAGGTTGAAAAAATCCTATTGGCTTTTGCAATCAGCCAATAGGATTGAGCTTTCATCCTATTGGCTGATCCAATCAGCCAATATGATTGAGCTTGCATTCTATTGGCTGATTGGAATAGCCAATAGAATGCGAGCTCAATCCTATTGGCTGATTGGATTAGCCAATAGGATGAAAGCTCAATCCTATTGGCTGATTGCAACAGCCAATAGGATTTTTTCAACCTTAATTCCGATTGGCTGATAGAATTCTATCAGCCAAACGGAATCTAAGGGACGCCATCTTGGATGACGTCATTTAAAGAGAAACTTCATTGTTAAAGAAGACGTCGAAAGAAGAGCGGAAAAAGAGCTAAATGCCCTTTTAAGGGCAATGCCCATCCCAATGCCATTATCAGGGCAATGGGGAGCTTAGTTTTTTTAGATAGAATTTTATTTGGGGGGGTTGGTTGTGTGGGTGGTGGGTTTTACTGTTGGGGGGTATTTTTTTTTTTTTATTTACAGATAAAAGAGCTGATTTCTTTGGGGCAATGCCCAGCAAAAGGCCCTTTTAAGGGCCATTGGTAGTTTATTGTAGGCTAGGTTTTTTTTTATTTTCTGGGCTTTTTTATTTTCATAGGGCTATTAGATTAGGTGTAATTAGTTTAAATATTTGATCATTTATTTTTTTTATTTTGTGTAATTTAGTGTTTATTTTTTTGTAACTTAGTGTTTGTTATTTTGTGTAACTTAGTTGTTAGTTTTTTGTAACTTTTGTAATTTTTAATAGTAGATTTAAATTATTTGAGTAGGGTTAGGTTTTTAACTATATAATATATTTAATTTTGTAGTTTAATGTAATTTTAGTATAACAGTTAGGGTAGGTTAATTATTAGTTTAATATAGTTTATTGTAATTTTAGTATAATAGGGTAGTTTAATATAGTTTAATGCAATTTTAGTATAATAGTTAGGGTAGGTTAATAGTTTAATTTAAATCTACAGTTAAGTTTAAATTTATTATAAGATAGGGATGATGTAATTTTAATGTACAGTTAGCGGGTTGTTAAGTTTAGGGGTTAATAGGTTAATTTAGTTTATGGCGATGTGGGGGGCTGGCGGTTTAGGGGTTAATAGGTTTAGTAAGTAGTAGTGATGTGGGAGGCCAGGGGTTTAGGGGTTAATACATTTATTTAGTTCCGGTGGGCTCCGGGAGTGGCGGAATAGGGGTTAATATATTTATTTAGGTGGCGGCGGGGTCCGGGTGCGGCGGAATAGGAATTAATAACATTATGTAGGTGGCGCCGATGTCGGGGCGGCAGATTAGGGGTGTTTAGACTCGGGGTATATGTTAGGGTGTTAGGTGTAAACACAACTTTTATTCTCCCATAGGAATCAATGGGATATCGGGCAGCAGCGAACATGAGCTTTCGCTGCTTTCAGACTCCCATTGATTCCTATGGTATCCGTGGCCTCCAGGGCGGCGGATTGAAAAGCAGGTACACTGGGCTGGAATAGTGGCGAGCGTACCTGTTAGCAGTTTGAAAACTAGCAAAAGTAGTGAGTGCCGAATTTGCATTCGGAACATCTGTAATGACGTAAGCATCGATCTGTGTCGGACTGAGACCGGCGGATCGTATGTTACGTCACAGATTTCAACTTTTTGGCTTTGATAAATGAGGTGAATCAAGCTCGCCAAAATTACGCTGCGGAATTCCAGCGTATTTGCGGTTGACGGCTTGATAAATAGGCCTAAAAGTGTGTTATTAGCTGTTTTCTTTTCAGTATGAATAGTGATTATAATCGCCATTTTTTAAAAGATTTTGCCAAAATCAACAATACCGCTGTTAATGAAATATTTCCTGACAAGCCCCTGTGTAAGCAGATTGGAAATGCAGACACCAAAGAGACCTCGTACTATACTTTATCATAATCAGGGTTCTTGGCAGTGGCCCCTGTAAGGATAAAGTGCTGTTTGTTTTGCATCACAATGAGCACTATTAAAAACATCAAAGCTTTAATAGGTCATGATTATTTTTGTCCGTATTTATGAGGGGCCGTTAGGGACATAATTCAGCTTTGCTTTTACTTTGCTTTCGTCACAGAATCGGTTACATCATATAGTGAGAAATGTTTATCATATAATGAAATGCATATTCTATACAGTGAAATCCATATGTCATATACTGAAATCCATGTATCATATAATGAAATTGATATACTATATACTGAAATCCATATATTATATACTGAAATTAATATATCATATACTGAAATCAATATATCACAGAATGAAACCCATATGCCATATAGTGAAATCGATATGTTATATACTGAATTTCATGGCATATACTGAAATCAATATCATATACTGAAATCCATATGCTGTATACTGAAATCCATGTCATATACTGAAATGTGTATGCTTTAGAATGAAATCCATATGTAATATAATGAAATTCATATGCTATATACTGAAATGCATATATCATATACTGAAATCCATATCTCATATATTGAAATCCATGTCATATACTGAAATATATGTCATATAATGAACTTCATATGCTATATAGTGAAAAGCATATCTCATATAATGAAATCCATATATCATGTACTGAAATCCATGTCATAATGAAATGCATATTCTATATAGTGAAATCCATATTCTATATACTGAAACTGATATGGAGTGAAAATTGTACTTTCATATACTGAAATTAGTCATCAGTCACATGACCCTGACCTTGCCCTGACCCTGGCTCCTTGCTACTTTTCCCTGTGAGTTATTCTACTTTTGCAGGCAAAAGAAGCAAATCTAGCTGCTGCAAAAGGTAAGTACAATCATGACTATCCTGTGTTCTCAGCTAGAATAGAGAGAGAGACCCCTAGACAATACAGATCCTGATCAGAGACCCCTAGACAATACAGATCCTGATCAGAGACCCCTAGACAATACAGATCCTGATCAGAGACCCCTAGACAATACAGATCCTGATCAGAGACCCCCAGACAATACAGACCCTGATCAGACATGCACAACAGCCTCCAGACCTAAAGATACATGTCAGGTTTACTCTGAGGTAGGGGGGACACAAATTGTAATCCTTGCTTCTTTCAAGGTAGCCATGAGTTTTAACATATGCATCATTATCATCTATCTGTATATCTATTTATCTAACATATCTGTTATCTATCTATACAGTATCTATCTATAAACTATTTATCTATCTTTATCTATCTACTGTATCTGTCAATCTATCTACAGGAGAGTTTAAATGCAGAATGCTTCCATGTATTGCCCACTTGCTGATCTGCCATACAGTGTATAACATTAGCAAGTTTGGGATTATAAAAGTGTGTAAAAAAACTTGCTTAAAGGGACAATAAAGTAAAAATTGCACATTCATGATTTAAATAGAGTATGTAGTTTTAAACAACTTTCCAGTTTGATTCTATTATATAATTTGCTCCCTTCCCTTGGTATCATTTGTTGAAAAACAGATCTAGGCAGGCTCAGGAGCAGCAAAGCAATACTGATTGATAGCTGCTGATTGGTGGCTACTCATATATTCCTCTTGTTCAGCTAGCTCACACTAGTGCATTGTCACTCCTTTGATAAAGGATACCAAGAGAATAAAGAACATGTGATAATAGAAGTACATTGGAAAGCTGTTCAAAAAAATATCTGCCCTATCTGAATCATGAAAGATAAATCCTTACATGGCTTATACAGAGTAGTTCAGAAACCTGTGCCCGGCTACCATGTTTTTTTTTCTTTCTTTAATGTTTAAATAAAGCTTTGCTAGATGATGACCTTGATAAATGAGTCTTACATGGCACGGTGCAGAGGTTTAGTAGGTACCATAATATATATATGTGATTTAGTAGGTACTATGAGGGGCCGTTAGGGACATAATTCAGCTTTGCTTATACTTTACGTTCGTCACAGAATCGTTTACATCATATAGTGAGAAATGTTTATCATATAATGAAATGCATATTTTATATAGTGAAATCCATAATATGAATTTCATTATATTACATATGGATTTCATTATATAGCATATACATTTCAGTTTATGACATATGTATTTCAGTATACAGCATATGGTTTTCAGTATATGGTATGTGGATTTCATTATATAGGATATACATTTCAGTATATGACATTGATTTCAGTATATGCCATGAAATTCAGTATATAACATATCGATTTCACTATATGGCATATGGGTTTCATTCTGTGATATATTGATTTCAGTATATGATATATTAATTTCAGTATATAATATATGGATTTCAGTATATAGTATATCAATATCATTATATGATACATGGATTTCAGTATATGACATTGATTTCAGTATATGCCATGAAATTCAGTATATAAAATATTGATTTCACTATATGGCATATGGGTTTCATTCTGTGATATATTGATTTCAGTATATGATATATTCATTTCAGTATATAATATATGGATTTCAGTATATAGTATATCAATATCATTATATGATACATGGATTTCAGTATATGACATATGGATTTCACTATATAGAATATGCATTTCATTATATGATACACATTTCTCACTATATGATGTAACCGATTCTGTGACGAAAGTGAAGTAAAAGCAAAGCTGAATTATGTCCCTAACGGCCCCTCATACGTATTGCTATTCTATGTTTCACCACAAGAATAATCACTCGTGTAAATATTTTTGCAGAACATGTCACAGACAGAATTGTGTTGAGGTTAAAGCTGAAATATGTGGGTGCCTTAGTTGTCGTTTGGTTTGTCGCTCAGTTGAGTGTTTGGCTTTACATAATGCTTTAGCACAAGAGGGTGTGGTAGAGTGTCATACCAAAGTGTATTGTGACGTGTGTTGTGCATATGTTAGGAAAGATGTTCATGACTGTACACCCCTAACATGTAGCATATGCCATGATGAAATTGACATTTTTGACACACATCTCTGTTACATGACGCCATACAAACCACCAAAAAAAGAGACAGATTACATTGTTTATGATTTTGAATGTATGCAGGAAACAGGTTTTCATATACCCAATTACGTTTATGCTAAAAAGCTAGATGATTCAGTCATTGGAATTTCAGGGACCTGATTGAAGGATTTTGTGAACCATTTTGTTACAACGAAATTCCAGTCTGTTACATTTATAACACATAACGGTGGTAGATATGATTCCTATTTAGTGGTTCAACAGCTAATTAAAGAGAAAGTAGCAATTATTTTTTTAACACAGTCCAAAATCAAAGCTATGTAGGACCTATGCCCTGTGTAGACCACTATGATGTTGAGTACATGATGCCCGATGAGAAAGCTGAATTTTTGAAGTGGTATGAAGAGAATAAGCGTGAGACATTTGACTTTCAGACTGCTCTTAAAATCTACTGAAAACAAGATGTTGAGGTTTTAAGACTTGCATGTGTGTGTTTTAGAGAAAGCGTAATGGACATGACTTGGACAGAAACAATCAAATTCAACAAAAATGGGGAGTTGATTGAAGACATAAATTGTATTGACCCGTTTCAACTCACTACATTAGCGTCTGTGTGTATGGCTATGTATTGGTTCAAATTTTTACCTAATCACACTATTGCAATACTCCCTGGTGATAATTATCACAAAACGCAAAAACGCTACGCTACACCAGCCATTCAGTGGTTGATGTATGTTGCACATAAGGAGGGTATTGCAATACAACACGCTTTACGCTGTGGTGAACGCAGGGTAGGTAAATACTGTTTGGATGGCTATGCTGTAATAAACAATGTTCCTACAGCTTTTGAATTTCAAGCTTGTTTTTACCATGGCTGCCTTGTTTGTTAAAATGAAAATGATACAAATGAGGTAACAGACTCCACATACAGTCAGCTGTATAATAAATACAACATTAAAAAAACGTTTTTTACAGTTGTGTGGATTTGAGTTCAGAGTACTCTGGGAGCACGAGTGGTTGGATATGTTAGCCAAAGACAAAGAGCTGCAAGCTTTTATTATTAAAAACAAGTTCTCACAGCCCTTGGACCCCAGAGATGCACTTTACGGTGGTCGCACAGATGCGATTAAACCACAAAACAGCACCTGGTGAAAGTATCCACTACTATGACTTTACAAGTTTGTACCCCTTTGTCAACAAGACAAAAGCTTACCCTGTAGTGCACCCAAGAATTATTTATGAGAATTTCAGGAACATTCATTTTTATTTTGGTTTGGCTAAAGTAAAAATGCTTCCACCTAGAGGGTTATTTTTCCCAGTCCTACCTTTAAAATGAAATGGTAAGCTCATGTTCCCACTTTGCTTGACCTGTGCCACCAATAACAGTGTGATCATAGTGATGAACAACACGCTCTGACTGGCACATGGTGTACAATTGAAATACAATTAGCTGTGGAAAAAGGATATAGCTTTTCTAAAATCTATGAGATTTGGCATTTTGAAAATTATAAAAAAAATCTGTTTGAAAACTTCATTAAACTACATCTCAGGGATAAACAGGAATCTTCTGGCTACCCTGCATGGTGCACAGATGATGAAAAAAAGACACAGTACATCCAATATTACAAAACAAAAAGGATGTAGAATTAAGACCAAATCATATAACAGTAAACTCTGCAAAAAGACAAATTTCTCAGGTATGCTTTTTTACCATACTATGAGGTGTCTTCTTTGGATTTCATAGATGATGAAACAGCAATGCTTAGTTGGAAATATGCAAAAGAGAGGTACACAACCAGTAAACATGTTAACATATTTATAGCTTGTTTTACTACAGCATATGCAGACTTGAATTGTACAGAGTACGGGGAGAGGTGCACAACCCGTAAACATGTTAACATATTTATAGCTTGTTTTACTACAGCATATGCCAGACTTGCATTGTACAGAGTACTGGGAGAGGTACACAACCAGTAAACATGTTAACATATTTATAGCTTGTTTTACTACAGCATATGCAGACTTGCATTGTACAGAGTACTGGGAGAGGTACACAACCAGTAAACATGTTAACATATTTATAGCTTGTTTTACTACAGCATATGCCAGACTTGAATTGTACAGAGTACTGGGAGAGGTGCACAACCAGTAAACATGTTAACATATTTATAGCTTGTTTTACTACAGCATATGCAGACTTGCATTGTACAGAGTACTGGGCAGTCTGCAAGAGATGTGCACAACCAGTAAACATGTTAACATATTTATAGCTTGTTTTACTACAGCATATGCCAGACTTGAATTGTACAGAGTACTGGACAGTGTGCAAGAGAGGTGCACAACCAGTAAACACGTTAACATATTTATAGCTTGTTTTACTACAGCATATGCAGACTTGCATTGTACAGAGTACTGGGAGAGGTACACAACCAGTAAACATGTTAACATATTTATAGCTTGTTTTACTACAGCATATGCAGACTTGAATTGTACAGAGTACTGGGCAGTCTGCAAGAGAGGTGCACAACCAGTAAACACGTTAACATATTTATAGCTTGTTTTACTACAGCATATGCCAGACTTGCATTGTACAGAGTACTGGGCAGTCTGCAAGAGAGGTGCACAACCAGTAAACACGTTAACATATTTATAGCTTGTTTTACTACAGCATATGCAGACTTGCATTGTACAGAGTACTGGGAGAGGTACACAACCAGTAAACATGTTAACATATTTATAGCTTGTTTTACTACAGCATATGCAGACTTGAATTGTACAGAGTACTGGGCAGTCTGCAAGAGAGGTGCACAACCAGTAAACACGTTAACATATTTATAGCTTGTTTTACTACAGCATATGCCAGACTTGCATTGTACAGAGTACTGGGCAGTCTGCAAGAGAGGTGCACAACCAGTAAACACGTTAACATATTTATAGCTTGTTTTACTACAGCATATGCAGACTTGCATTGTACAGAGTACTGGGAGAGGTACACAACCAGTAAACATGTTAACATATTTATAGCTTGTTTTACTACAGCATATGCAGACTTGAATTGTACAGAGTACTGGGCAGTCTGCAAGAGAGGTGCACAACCAGTAAACACGTTAACATATTTATAGCTTGTTTTACTACAGCATATGCCAGACTTGCATTGTACAGAGTACTGGGCAGTCTGCAAGAGAGGTGCACAACCAGTAAACACGTTAACATATTTATAGCTTGTTTTACTACAGCATATGCAGACTTGCATTGTACAGAGTACTGGGAGAGGTACACAACCAGTAAACATGTTAACATATTTATAGCTTGTTTTACTACAGCATATGCAGACTTGAATTGTACAGAGTACTGGGCAGTCTGCAAGAGAGGTGCACAACCAGTAAACACGTTAACATATTTATAGCTTGTTTTACTACAGCATATGCCAGACTTGCATTGTACAGAGTACTGGGCAGTCTGCAAGAGAGGTGCACAACCAGTAAACACGTTAACATATTTATAGCTTGTTTTACTACAGCATATGCAGACTTGCATTGTACAGAGTACTGGGAGAGGTACACAACCAGTAAACATGTTAACATATTTATAGCTTGTTTTACTACAGCATATGCAGACTTGCATTGTACAGAGTACTGGACAGTGTGCAAGAGAGGTGCACAACCAGTAAACATGTTAACATATTTATAGCTTGTTTTACTACAGCATATGCAGACTTGAGTTGTACAGAGTACTGGGCAGTCGGCAAGAGAGGTGCACAACCAGTAAACACGTTAACATATTTATAGCTTGTTTTACTACAGCATATGCAGACTTGCATTGTACAGAGTACTGGGCAGTCTGCAAGAGAGGTACACAACCAGTAAACATGTTAACATATTTATAGCTTGTTTTACTACAGCATATGCCAGACTTGCATTGTACAGAGTACTGGGCAGTCTGCAAGAGAGGTGCACAACCAGTAAACATGTTAACATATTTATAGCTTGTTTTACTACAGCATATGCCAGACTTGCATTGTGCAGAGTACTGGACAGTCGGCAAGAGAGGTGCACAACCAGTAAACACGTTAACATATTTATAGCTTGTTTTACAACAGCATATGCCAGACTTGCATTGTGCAGAGTACTGGACAGTCGGCAAGAGAGGTGCACAACCAGTAAACACGTTAACATATTTATAGCTTATTTTACTACAGCATATGCCAGACTTGAATTGTACAGAGTACTGGGCAGTCGGCAAGAGAGGTGCACAACCAGTAAACACGTTAACATATTTATAGCTTATTTTACTACAGCATATGCCAGACTTGCATTGTACAGAGTACTGGGCAGTCTGCAAGAGAGGTACACAACCAGTAAACACGTTAACATATTTATAGCTTATTTTACTACAGCATATGCCAAACTTGCATTGTACAGAGTACTGGGCAGTCTGCAAGAGAGGTACACAACCAGTAAACACGTTAACATATTTATAGCTTGTTTTACTACAGCATATGCCAGACTTGAATTGTACAGAGTACTGGGCAGTCTGCAAGAGAGGTACACAACCAGTAAACACGTTAACATATTTATAGCTTGTTTTACTACAGCATATGCCAGACTTGAATTGTACAGAGTACTGGACAGTCGGCAAGAGAGGTGCCTCTATCATGACACAGACTCTGTAATATTTATGACCAAGGACGGTGACTGGAATCCTCCTCTAGGTGATTATCTAGGGGTTAACTAGTGAACTACCGACCGGAGAACACATCACAGAGTTTGTTTCTGCAGGTCCCGTATGGGTACAAACAAATCGTAAAGGGCATAACCTTGAACACTGCTAACACAGATATAATCGATTTTGAAAGCTTAAAAGACTTAGGGGCCCATTTATCAAGCTCTGTATGGAGCTTGAAGGGCCGTGTTTCTGGCGAGCCTTCAGACTCGCCACAAACACCAGTTATGAAGCAGCGGTCTAAAGACCGCTGCTCCATAACCTGTCCGTCTGCTCTGAAGAGGCGGACAGACATTGCGGGATATCAACCCGATCCAATATGAATCTGCAGGGGGCAGCATTGAACTAGCAGTTCACAAGAACTGCTGGTGCAATGCTGAATGCGGAGAGCGTATTGCGCTCTGCATTCAGCGATGTCTATCGGATCGGATCATGTCAGACAGACATTTCATAAATATTCCCCTTAGTGTTGGACTACCCTTTAAATTCTAACTTAGACAATAAAAAAGACTTGTGGTAGAGCAACAGTGTATTACCAGAAACAGACGCGTTACGGTACCAACAGCGTATTACCAGAAACAGACGCGTTACGGTACCAACAGTGTATTACCAGAAACAGACGCTACTGGCAGATTGAGACACGTCCATTAAGGAAAACACAAAAGTGTGTTTATACAAAAAGAAACTCATCACACGATTTTACAACACTACCATTTGGCTACTAATATAGCACTAACAATGGACACGCGTTTGCAACACCCTTTTTCTTGTATTTTAGCAGGGCCTTCAAATTCAGGCAAAAGCTATTTTGTAAAACAAATTTTACAACATTCTGACACACTTCTGTCCCACAAACCTGATAATATTGTGTGGTTTTATGCATGCTGGCAAAAATTGTATGATGAATTATTATATACTACCATATATTAAATTTATAGAAGGTCTTCCAAACACATTTGTTGATGATGATTTATTTCCACCTGATAAAATTAATCGAACAATTGTTGCCAGGGTCAGCTCTGAAATTGAGAAGGCGTTTACACAATATGTACACCACAAGAATCTGAGTATAATGTATCTTGTACAAAATGTTTTTTGTCAGGGTAAAAAAACCAGAACATAAATGTGTTCAGAGCAAATGGGCTAGGTGTTGTACAATGTGTAGAGTGTGTATTTAGAAATATTTTAATTGTAAATCTAGTACTTTACACAAGAATAAAACATGCCACGGTGGGTACAGTGGTAATAAATGACAATAAAAACAATAAGATGTGGATCCACTCTTGTACAAATTAAATATTGAATATATCTATATAAAAACACTGAATATAAAATGATACAGAGGCAATAATAATAGTAGCCCCAATAAAAATATGAGAAAGTTAAAATTCCAAACAATGTCTGAAAGAAATCAATCCAATGTGTGGATTAAAAAATGCAGTAAATCAAATGAATGGATTGCTGATATCGACTAGGAGGAGGATACCGTAAGAGATAATATGTACCAGTGTTGGTGGTGATAATGTGTATAAAAAGGGAGTGAGAAATTATCCTTAGTGATTGCAAATATAAAGAAAACAGACAGTGTCAACTTGCTTATTCAAAAGTGAAAAAAATTACGTGAAAAATTGAAAAAATTACAAAGGAAAAAAATGAAAAAATTACAAAGGAAAAAAATGAAAAAATGCTGCTCAAAAAATGAAAAAAAGAGAACAAAGTCAGTGATAAAAAAAAAGGAAAAAAAGACAACAAAGTCAGTGATTGTAATCCAAGAAACAAAATCCTAAAAAGGCTAAATGTGAAGATCCAAATAAAAGTCAAAAGTTAATAATGTGTAGAAAAGGAAGCCTTATTTTCCTAGTGGTGAGAGTCCGTCTGAGTTTCCTGATGGTGAGAATAAAGTCAACGGTCTTTTAGGTCAAACCCAATTAATGGGCTAGTGTTCCTGTTCCTGATGGTGAGAACCTTTGGTGGTTGGGAGAAAATCCAATCCAAAAAAAAAATATTTTTAAATCATAAATTAAACCTAAAAGCAAATAAAAACAACAATAGTGTAGATGGTACTAAAAACTTATATAAAATCAGAAGAGTGCTTACCAGCTGTGGTCAACGCGTTTCGGCCTCCTCTAGGCCTTTCTCATTAATTGGGTTTGACCTAAAAGACCGTTGACTTTATTCTCACCATTAGGAACCTCAGACGGACTCTCACCACTAGGAAAATAAGGTTTCCTTTTCTACACATTATTAACTTTTGACTTATTTGGATCTTCACATTTAGCCTTTTTGGATTTTGTTTCTTGGATTACAATCACTGACTTTGTTCTTTTTTTTCCTTTTTTTTTATCACTGACTCTTTTTTTCATTTTTTGAGCAGTATTTTTTCACTTTTTTCCTTTGTAATTTTTTCAATTTTTCACATCATTTTTTTCACTTTTGAATAAGCAAGTTGACACTGTCTGTTTTCTTTATATTTGCAATCACTAGGGATAATTTTTCACTCCCTTTTTATACACATTATCACCACCAACACTGGTACACAATATCTCTTACGGTATCCTCCTCCTAGTCGATATCAGCAATCCATTCATTTGATTTCTTGCATTTTTTAATCCACACATTGGATTGATTTCTTAAAGACATTGTTTGGAATTTTAACTTTCTCATATTTTTATTGGGGCTACTATTATTATTGCCTCTACATCATTTTATATTCAGTGTTTTTATATAGATATATTCAATATTTAATTTGTACAAGAGTGGATCCACATCTTATTGTTTTTATTGCCATTTATTACCACTGTACCCACCATGGCATGTTTTATTCTTGTGTAAAGTACTAGTTTTAAAATATTTCTAAATACACACTCTACACATTGTACAACACCTAGCCCATTTGAGGCGCTCTGAACACATTTATTTTCTTAGTATATTTTCCAAGCTATCTAGTTAGCCCACTGTTCAGAGCTATAGGTGCTCGTCTTTGGCGCTACACCCGATCGAAATCCTAAAAAAACCAGAACTATCACTTTAAACACAAAATATATAGTACTTTTTAAAAACCCAAGAGATAAGTTACAAATTACGACTTTAGCACGACAGATGTACCCTGGGAAATCTAATTACTTTTTAGAAGCTTTAAAGATGCCACATGTATCCCTTATGGTTATTTGTTAGTAGATTTAAGAGTCACCTCACCTGATGAGTTCAGGTTAAGAACATGCCTCTTCCCACCAGATACACCTGTTGCATATATTTTATATAAAAAGTCGCCCTCTAAAAAGTAAAGTTTTTTTGGTTTATCCATCATTCAACTTAAAACATTAGGACTGTGTAAACATGTCTAGCAGGCTATTCCGAAATTGGGAAGCTTTAAAAATGTTAAGTCGTGCTTCACCAGCACAGAGAAAGACTATTTTACGTGGTGCTTCTACAGACTTAATATCTGCTATATGTGAAATAGCACTCAACATTCTAAAAGGTAGATTGCCCTTGACAGCAAAGCAGAAAGGACGTCTTAAAAAGTGGAGCAAAATTATAAAAAGTCTTAGTAATAGGACAATATCCATTAGCAAAAAAAAGAAGTTCATAAATCAATCTGGTGGATTTTTAGCACCACTTTTAGGCTTTGCTATACCTCTACTGACAAGTCTCTTAACTAACCGTTAATGAAGCATACTCAAAAAATGTGAAAAAGGGTGTGTGTACAAGCGCTAAGGTAATCCCCAAGCTGTATCCAAACAGAGATCCTAACCAACCTCCAAAAAATATGCACAAGTAGTAAGAAGTGAATACAGCGCCAACAAGAGGTCAAGGGATAAATATACTCACAAAGAGATAAAAGAAGATTATTTAATGAACCATGTTAAAAAGCATCAGTAATAAAAGACTATATATAAAAAATGTAAAAAGCACATATAAATAAAATTACAAATACAGGAATATCTTACAGAAGCGGCTCAAAGGGCCAAAGCTGATAATTACAATAAAAACAGAGGTAATAACAGGTGATCAGTGTGAGTGGTACACCAGAATAAGAGTGTATACCACTCACACTGATCACCTGTTATTACCTCTGTTTTTATTGTAATTATCAGCTTTGGCCCTTTGAGCCGCTTCTGTAAGATATTCCTGTATTTGTAATTTTATTTATATGTGCTTTTTACATTTTTTATATATAGTCTTTTATTACTGATGCTTTTTAACATGGTTCATTAAATAATCTTCTTTTATCTCTTTGTGAGTATATTTATCCCTTGACCTCTTGTTGGCGCTGTATTCACTTCTTACTACTTATACTCAAAAAATGTACCTGGTACCAAAACAGGATGTGGACCGCTTGAAACGTACACTACAGGGTGATACAGATATTCGTCACGCAGTTACAACACGCTTGGAAGCTGAAATTGCTGATATCTTAAATAATTCTAATTTACCTGAAGATGTAAAAATTAAAAAGTACAATGCTGCACTGCAAAAATATCTGGTGTTTGCTAAACAAAATTCTAGAGAGAATACTACTTTAAGACTTTTAATGCCCCCAGGAGATCCTGTTCACACTGATAACAACACAAGTAGTGTAAACTGAATATTCCATCGTCAGTTGTTGGCAATGCTAGAAAAAGGATAGCTTTGAACATCTAGAAATGGAAATTAGTGATATTATTCATTTACCAGAGACATTGCTGCAACATGATATTTTACCATCAGCACCCACCATGAGGCTAACTACACCGCATGGTTACCTGACATCAAAGAAAAGACCTAAATCACTTTTTAATCCTTCAGTGTGGTTGACTTTGTAAATTTTATCAACTGTTGTTTGTTTTTGTTTTTTTTTTTGCTGCGTTATGACTCATAAATAAAGTTTTAAAAAAGAAAATACATTCTGTGTTTAATTTAAGCGCATTGAAATCTTACAAAATATCAGTTAAACAATACATAAAACATTAACACAACACAATTTAAAACAAATTATATTGTTTATTATTATAACATTAAAATAAATGTTAAAAAGCTCTTAAAAGAAGGCAATAAGCCAGAAAAGGAGCATGAAATATGGAAAAGAGTGGGCAGATAGGGTGGAAATATTGGGAGCAGAGTGGGCGGGGATATGCATATAAAGGGGTGGAGTTTCTATATAAAGGGGCGGGGTTTTGCATATAAAGGGGTGTGGTACCTGTCAAATTAAGTTTGACAAGTTATCCCTATTTGTATTACTGCCCTTATACAAATCTTCAATGTGCACCCCCACGGCTGTAATACTGGTAGCTCACATCTGTATGGGTTAGTGCAAAATACAGCTTTGTCCAGCAAGCAATACCTCTATCGGCATGGTTAGTAAAGCAAGGCAATTCAGTCCTTAGTCATAACCCTCCAGACAATGACCAGACTCGAATACATACTCCTCAGATCTAAATGGGTTAATCGTTTTCTGGTCCGCAAAGGAGCAACGCCTCTCTCAGCGTGGTTAGTAAATCAGTATCTGCCATTCTGTCTTACCCTCCTTCCGTATGTCCGTTTGGTATGTAGTATCCGTCATAGACTTACGTGGGGTCCCTGGTGCCACATCACTCTTCAGATCTCAAATATTACCCTTTTATCGTGGTTGGGTTAAGGCCTTTGTGGGTATTGTGATGCGTCCTGTGGAGCGATTGAGAACGAGTAGCTGTCTGCTACGCGTGATCTCAGGCTTAAGAAAGTTCAAGAGGAAATACACAATTTAAGTACACAGCTAGAGAAATGGCAGGGTGAAGAACAATATACTAAATTAATGGCAGTAGTTAAAAGTGAATTAAGAAAGATCCAGGAAGCGATCAAGTTTAGAAAGAAACGTAAATTCCAAAGGGATTGGAATGATTATCAAGAGGACAAAGTATATGACCCAATTGTACACTAATAGCTCAGATTCAGAGGCTTCAGGAAGGGGGAATAGGAGACAAAGGAATAACTCAAATAGGAGAAACAGAAAAGGAAATTTTTTAGAGAAAAAGCCTTCAAAAGAACCAGGAGAGGAGGCTGGAAAAGAAACCAATCAATCCAAAGAGAAAGGGAGATACCCTCTGAGGAATCAGAAAAAACGTAGCAAAAACAGATGACATTAGGGTAATTAACCTGTCACATAAACAGATCAACACTGACCAAATAAAAGATTTGGAAAAGGGGCTTACTTTTGCACCCGCCAATAAATGCAAGGATGTCAATCTGTTTGTAAGGAAAATTGTATTGGGGAAAATTCACCACGATAAAGTACAGGCAGCTGCCTTGTAAGACAGAATGGTAGATACTAATTTACTAACCACGCTGAGAGAGGTGTTGCTCCTTTGTGGACCAGAAAACCGTTAACCCATTTAGATCTGAGGAGTTTGTATTCAAGCTCTGGTCATTGTATGTAGGGTTATGACTAAGGACTGAATTGCCTTGCTTTACTAACCATGCCGATAGATGTATTGCTTGCTGGACAAAGCTGTATTTTGCACTATATAACCCATACAGATGTGAGTTACCAGTATTGCAGCCGTGGGGGTGCACATTGAAGATTTGCATAAGGGCCATCCATGTGAATGTAATATTAAACAAGAGGTATTGGGACACAGAGGATTAAGTGAATGAATCATTCAACTCTGGAATATAAATGAATAGGGAGCTCCCTGAAGAATTAAGGGTACCCTTCAATTGTAGTCCTGTGGACTTGTTGTGACTTATTGCTTGTGGCTGAGTGTTAATAGTATAAATAAATGTAGATGAAGTTGCATATAACAAGCTTTGTCCTGATATTACTAATTGTTTCCTTCTAGGTTTGTGCCAGATAAGGGTATACTGGATTGCCCTGTGTGACTCTTCCTCTTCTCGGGAGCCAATTCTTCTTTTTATCTTTTGTATTTAATGAATTTATACCTCTGTGCACTGCTCACCTGTTACTACTTATAATTACAGGTGGACATTAACCAGTATTTTTTTATTATTTCTGGTGCCAGTTTTGTATTATATATCATATATATATATATATATATATATATATATATATATATATATATATATATACAGTATCTCACAAAAGTGAGTACACCCCTCACATTTTTGTAAATATTTTATTATATCTTGTCATGTGACAACACTGAAGAAATGACACTTTGCTACAATGTAAAGTAGTGGGTGTACAGCCTCTATAACACTGTAAATTTGCTGTCCCCTCAAAATAACTCAACACACAGCCATTAATGCCTAAACTTTTGGCAACAAAAGTGAGTATACCCCTAAGTGGAAATGTCCAAATTGGGCCCAAAGTGTCAATATTTTGTGTGGCCTCCATTATTTTCCAGCACTGCCTTAACCCTCTTGGGCATCGAGTTCACCAGAGCTTCACAGGTTGCCACTGGAGTCCTCTTCCAGTCCTCCATGACAACATCATGGAGCTGGTGGATGTTAGAGACCTTGCGCTCTCCCATCTTCCATTTGAGGATGGCCCACAGATGCTCAATAGGGTTTAGGTCTGGAGACATGCTTGGCCAGTCCATCACCTTTACCCCCAGCTTCTTTAGCAAGGCAGTGGTCGTCTTGGAGGTGTGTTTGGGGTCGTTATCATGTTGGAATACTGCCCTGCGGCCCAGTCTCCGAAGGGAGGGGATCATGCTCTGCTTCATACATACAGTACATGTTGGCATTCACATTTCCCTCAATGAACTGTAGCTCCCCAGTGCCGGCATGCAGGCCCAGACCAGGACACACCCACCACCATGCTTGACTGTAGGCAAGACACAATTGTCATTGTACTCCTCACCTGGTTGCCGCCACACACGCTTGACACCGTCTGAACCAAATAAGTTTTACTTGGTCTCATTGGACCACAGGACATGGTTCCAGTAATCCATCTCCTTAGTCTGCTTGTCTTCAGCAAACTGTTTGTGGACTTTCTTGTGCATCATCTTTAGAAGAGGCTTCCTTCTGGGATGACAGTCATGCAGACCAATTTGATACAGTGTGACAGGCTGACCCCCCACCCCTTCAACCTCTGTAGCAATGCTGGCAACACTCATACGTCTATTTACCAAAGACAACCTCTGGATATGACGCTGAGCACGTGCACTCAACTTCTTTAGTCGACCATGGTGAGGCCTGTTCTGAGTGGAACCTGTCCTGTGAAACCGATGTATGGTCCACCATGCTGCAGTTCAGTTTCAGGGTCTTGGCAATCTTCTTACAGCCTAGGCCATCTTTATTTAGAGCAACAATTCTTTTTTTCAGATCTTCAGAGAGTTCTTTGCCCTGAGGTGCCATGTTGAACTTCCAGTGACCAGTATGAGAGAGTGTGAGAGCGATAACACCAAATTTAACACAGCTGCTCCCCATTCACACCTGAGACCTTGTAACACTAATGAGTCACATGACCCCGGGGAGGGTAATGGGTAATTGGGCCCAATTTGGACATTTCCACTTAGGGGTGTACTCACTTTTGTTGCCAACGGTTTAGACATTAATGGCTATGTGTTGAGTTATTTTCAGGGGACAGCAAATTTACACTGTTATACAGGCTGTCCACTCACAACTTTACATTGTAGCAAAGTGTCATATCTTCAGTGTTGTCACATGAAAAGATATAATAAAATATTTACAAAAATGTTAAGGGTGTACTCACTTTTGTGAGATACTGTATATATCAAGGCTATAGAGTGTATAAATGTAAAAAAAAATAAAAAATTATACTTACCAATAGACACCCGTCTACCAGCAAACATGCTGTAGACAACCAAATCAATACTGAAACATAACAGCAGAATTAATTTAATAGGAGTATGTTGTAGATCCATAGAAAGTGGCAAAAGACAAATCTCAATGACCAATTAATAAGGGTCTGTGACAGATTTCCCATGAGGTGAAAAGGAAGCCACAAAACATACCCCATATACGTCCCTCTGACAAGCACTGTACTCTAAAGGGAAGCCAGGCCACAATATAGACTGGAAAACCCCTCTCTCTGAAGAATCAGATGCGCATCTTTATTCTTCAACCACCTCCAGTGGAGGCAAAGTAAAGACTGAGGTATGTGTGAGGGGTTTTATAGGGCTCTTGGGGTTTGGTAATATTTTCCTCTTCATGTTGTGGAGAAGAGAAATTCCAAGGAATAACGGATCGTGAACACACCTAAGTAACGCCCCTGTCCAGTCCAAGAGACACCCCTGTTCAGCCCACAGGAAACATCACTGTGCATGGTTTATGGCTTGCTGCTGGCATATATGGTGTCAGGTTAGGAAATGTCCAGAAGAAGACCCAAATGCTAGGGCGAACTTAAACAACACCCTTGCACTCTGAGTTTAATCCAGGACGTGACCCCACGACAACCTCCAAAAAACAAAGTACTCACGATATGGAGCAGGGTTAGCCTGTGCCAAAGTAATTCATGATATCAGCCAGAAAGACTTCTGAATAAGGAACTGGTTTCAGGAAATGTCTTCCACAGAATCAGGAGAGCAGGGATAGTCCACTTATACTCAGACAGAAGAAGGGTAAAACAGGAAACAGTTAATAATGCAGGAGTAGGTCATTTGTTATCAGGCAGTCTGAGGGTTAACACTGTGTAGACAGTCTTTGCAGAGTATGCAACAGGTAATCAGGCAGTTTGAGGGTTAACACTGAGTAGACAGTCTTTGCAGAGTATGCAACAGGTAATCAGGCAGTTTGAGAGTTAACACTGTGTAGACAGTCTTTGCAGAGTATGCAACAGGTAATCAGGCAGTTTGAGGGTAAACACTGTGTAGTCAGAACTTGCAGAATTAACAACATGTATTCAGGTAGTTTGAAGGTTAACACTGTGTTGTCAGAACTTGCAGAGATAGCAGCAGGTAAGCTGGTAGTTTGAAGGTTAACACAGATTAATCAGTACTTGTTGAGATTGGCAACAGGATATTAAGCAGTTTGAAGGTTTACACTGAATAATTGTATTTGCAGAGTTTGGAAACAGGTAAACATGCAGATTGAAGGTTTCACAGAAATAACAGTATTTGAATAGTTTGGCAGTTCACAGAGTAGTCGGTATTTGCAGGGTTTGCAGCAGGTAAACAAGAAGTTTGAAAGTTTCACAAAACAAACAGTACTTGCATTGTTTGGAGACAGGTAATCAGGAGGTTGAAGGTTAATCCAGCATAGTAAGTCCTTGAAGAGATTGGCAACAGAAAAGCAGCAGTTGGAGAGATTCCTCAGCAAATTCCTATCAGAAGCACAAAGTTAAACAAACAAACGGGCACTGGAGAAACAGGAAGCCTAGAATAAAAAGCCTGGTTGTGACATCATCAGGAAGGGGTGGCTCAGACACCTGTCAATCAAGCACACAGAGAGGACTGCAGAGCTTCCCAGCAGCCGAGCGTGACATATGGTATCAAACCCTTTGGGATGAATCATCTTATGGATTTTATAATTTGACTTTGGCACACAAAGGGTAAGCATCCCTAGATAAGGTCACTGTATGGGGTTACCAGCTTGTTGTTGGCACATATGGGGTTAATTGCCTTGGGTGGAATTATTTTATGGAGACAACAGCTTGTTACTGGCACACATAGGATTAAAACTCCTAGGTTAAGTTGCTGAGTGGGGTTAACCAATGATCTTCCTAGGTAAAGCCACTGTGTTGTGTTAATAGCTTGTCACTAACACAAAAAGGGTTAACATCCCTATGTAGAGTGGCAGTGAGAGGTTACCTGCTTGTTCCTGGCCCACACAAGGTTAACATCCCTAGGTAGAGTGGCAGTGAGAGGTTAACAGCTTGTCCCTGGCACAAACAAGGTTAACATCCCTAGGTAGAGTGGCAGTGCTTGTCCCTGGCACACACATGGTTAACATCCCGAGGTAGAGTGGCAGTGCTTGTCCCTGGCACACACATGGTTAACATCCCTAGGTAGAGTGGCAGTGCTTGTCCCTGGCACACACATAGTTAACATCCCTAGGTAGAGTGGCAGTGCTTGTCCCTGGCACACACATGGTTAACATCCCGAGGTAGAGTGGAAATGAGAGGTTAACAGCTTGTCCCTGGCACACACATGGTTAACATCCCTAGGTAGAGTGGCAGTGCTTGTCCCTGGCACACACATAGTTAACATCCCTAGGTAGAGAGGCAGTGCTTGTCCCTGGCACACACAAGGTTAACATCCCTAGGTAGAGTGGCAGTGCTTGTCCCTGGCACACACATAGTTAACATCCCTAGGTAGAGTGGCAGTGCTTGTCCCTGGCACACACAAGGTTAACATCCCTAGGTAGAGTGGCAGTGCTTGTCCCTGGCACACACAGGGTTAACATCCCTAGGTAGAGTGGCAGTGCTTGTCCCTGGCACACACAGGGTTAACATCCCTAGGTAGAGTGGCAGTGCTTGTCCCTGGCACACACAGGGTTAACATCCCTAGGTAGAGTGGCAGTGCTTGTCCCTGGCACACACAGGGTTAACATCCCTAGGTAGAGTGGCAGTGCTTGTCCCTGGCACACACAGGGTTAACATCCCTAGGTAGAGTGGAAATGAGAGGTTATGTTGCCATTCTGTTGTTATTAGGGTAGGATAACCGGATATATAAATTATTCTATATAAAGATGGAGGAATAATCACACAGGCACTTCTTGCTTCTATGTCTTTATTTTACTACACTGCATCTGCTTCCTGTGTCAGGAGTAGGTAACAACATAAAATAAACTTTATTTACACTTCTGTTAACATACAATGAACATAGGCTACAACACTGTAAGAGCACTTTCAGTTTATATCTCAATACCCCCACTTGCTCTCAAGTGTTTCATTTTGCACGTTTCCCCCTGTTAAACATATTCATACATTACATGACTTACATTCCAAACATATAACTCAAAAACTTTTCTAACATGAATTTTGTTGCAGGCTTAGTCATAACATCTGCTACCATCTTGTCAGTTGGACAATACTCAAGAACAATGTTACCTTCACTGATCACTGATCTACAGAAGTGGTACTTGATATCAATGTATTTACATCTCTGACGGCAAACAGGATTCCCTGAAAGAGCAATTGAACCCTGATTGTCTCCAAAGATTTGTATTGGTTCATAATGACACCCTTTATCCATTCCTTTGAGTAACTGCATAAGGTACAGACTTTCCTGTGTAGTCGCAGCCAATGCTATGTATTCAGCTTCACATGTAGATAAAGCTACTGTGGGCTGTTTCTTTGATTCCCATGCAATCAGTGGACCATTCTTGGTTAGGCTAAAGCAGTATCCAGTCATACTCCTCCTATCATTCACATCAGAGGCCCAATCGGCATCACTATACGCCTCGAGTTTCAAGTTTTCACTACATTTTCTGTAGCACAACTCATAGTCAGTAGTACGCTTTAAAGGGACAGTCTACACCAGAATTTTTATTGTTTTAAAAGATAGATAATCCCTTTATTACCCATTCCCCAGTTTTGCATAACCTACACAGTTATAATAATACACTTTTAACCTCTGTGATTATCTTGTATCTAAGAGGAACAGAATGGAGGGCGCCACATAGTGCAGATAAAAGACAACTTTAAATGGCGAGCGATAAGATCAGTAAAATCCTACTCACACAATGTAAAGCACAGATGTGCAATACCAGCAGTCCGGAACCACACGTCATCCGGTAGACCAGCAGAAGATGTCACCAATGGGAGTCCTCGTCTCACCAGGGAGAGTCCAGAGATACCCAGATCGGAGTGGTCAAAATAAGCCAATGGAGCAGGAATCAGCGGGGATCAACCAGCAGGTCCAGAGACTCAATGCAAGGTGTGGAGAGAGTCCAGAGGATATTTCACCATCCTCTGGACTCTCTCCACACCTTGCATTGAGTCTCTTTACATTGTGTGAGTAGGATTTTACTGATCTTATCGCTCGCCATTTAAAGTTGTCTTTTATCTGCACTATGTGGTGCCCTCCATTCTGTTCCTCTTAGATTCTCTTTCCTGTGTTGTGGCAAGACACCCTGGAGGAGCGGCCTACTTATCCTGGATGTACCCCATTTTATACCCTCTGGATTTGCATATAAGAGGACTTCCTTAACCAATTACCTATTGGACTACAAAGTCTGTATATCCATATATATCTGCACTTTGATTTTTACTTGCTTTTATTGTTGTCTCCTATTGCATTTTTATATTCTCATATATTGTTGTTGCTTTACTGTTGTTTACTGAATCACCTAGTCATTCTAACATACTGCTCATCAGCCACATTTACTTTGTGGTAATTTTATTTGCCCCTAGGCGCCTCTTATAAGTACCTGCTATCACCAAGTGTACTAGTTGTTGATCTTGTATCTAAGCCTCTGCAAACTGTCCCTTTTATCAGTTCTTTTGACAGACTTGCAGTCTAGCCAATCAGTGCCTGCTCCCAGATAACTTCATGTGCACGAGCAGTGTTATCTATATGAAATATGTGAACTAACACCCTCTAGTGGTGAAAAACTGTTAAAATGCAATCTGAAAGAGGTGGGCTTCAAGGTCTAAGAAATTAGCATATGAACCTCCTAGGTTAAAGGGACACTGAACCCAAATTTTTTCTTTCATGATTCAGATAGAGCATGTAATTGTAAGCAACTTTCTAATTTACTTCTATTATCAATTTTTCTTCATTCTCTTGCAATCTTTATTTGAAAAGAAGGCATCTCAGCTAAGGAGCCAGCAAATTGTGGGTTCAGAACCATGGACAGCACTTGTTTAAAGGTGCTGTCCAATCAGCAAGGACAACCCAGGTCGTTCACCTAAAATGGGCCGGCATCTAAACTTACATTCTTGCTTTTCAAATAAACATACGAAGAAAATAAAGACAATTTGATAATAGGAGTAAATTAGAAAGTTGCTTAAAATTGCATGCTCTATCTGAATCACAAAATATTTTTTTTGGCTACAGTGTCCCTTTAAGCTTTCAACTAAGAATACCAAGAGAACAAAGCAACATTGGTGATAAAAGTAAATTGGAAAATTGTTTAAAATTGCATGCTCTATTTGAATCATGAAAGTTTATTTTGGCCTAGACTGTCCCTTTAAGTACCTCATCACATGCTTACTTGTGGTTAGATGTTGTTCTGTTGGCTCTGATAAGTATTGTGACAGTTTACTGAACAACCAGCTTAAATCTGGCCTTGTACAGGTCATAACATACAGCAAGCTACCTACTATCTCTCGATATTTTCTTGCATCTACTGGATCATTGTGATTATTGTGGTCTAGTTTTTGCTCACATGGTGTCAATCTGGGTTTGCAATCTATCATTCCAAACTTCTCCAGAATTTTTAATATCTATCTTTTGATTCATCTTTACCAAACCAACACTTTGTTCAAAATCAATACCTAGGAAATGTTTGATCTTTCATCTTAAATTTTGCTGTAAGCATTTTTTTCACATCATTAAGTATTGTTTCTTTAAGGTATAAACCATTCTATTCCGTCCTCCTTACTGTCTAGAACCTTATCTATAATAAATAAGACAACACACAATTATTTGGGAGAAAGAACTGGTCACGGTTCACATTTATTAAATAAACGCTTTAAACTAGTGCCTAAGCGTTATTCTAATTACCCTTAGGCACTTAATCAACCTAACCACGAAACTTGGCAACAAGTTCGTACTCATCATAAACGTTGGCGGCATCTCACCCTAACCTAGCCCCTACTAGCAGATGGTCAAGGCCCCTTCCGATACCTGCAGTGTGACACCCGGCTGTCACGCCCCATGGCACGCAGAGAGAGCTGTGATGTTGAGAGATCTTCAGTCCAATCGCTAGGGAGAGGACCCCCAGGCCGGCGCTTGGCGGGCATAACCCCTCCCTTTATCAGGACTGTCACTCTTCTCTCTTTGTGCCCGCTCCCCAGGGCATTGACCACCCGCCACAAGAGCCAGGCAACCTCTTGCCGCCACACAACCAACCAGGACCTATTAACAAATAAACAACATAACCATAACAATGAACAGATTATCATAATACATTCAACACAAAACTTTATTAAATAACCCTCAACAAGGCTCCCTTGACATCCTTTAGGAACATATCCAGCCCAACGTCTGTAAGGTGGACTCCATCAGGCCTAAATAGGTCCTTTTTGTCGGCCGTGATATTTTCGTGCCTTATCACGAATCCCCCCAGGCCCGTGACCGTCCTTCCCATCTCCCTGTTGACCTTCTTGCGCACATTATATGCGGCCCTCTGTGTAACAATGTGTCACCAATGCAGTCGAGCAACTACATTTGACCACCCCAAAGTCACACCCGTCAACCAAGTGTTGCCACAATGCACATCTGCTGCCATTCTTTTGATTAGGTCCAATGCGGGCAGAGCCCCCAAATCATTCCCGCCAAGGTGCAGCACTAAAATATTAGGCCTTCCCCACCTTCTGTGCGCCTCCTGCAGGAGCGCTGGCAAATCAGCCCACAACAGTCCCCTGCGCCCTAACCACCGGAAGCTTGCCTTGGACGTTGGGAATCCAAGTTGCTGTCCTTCTGGCGACCGCAACGCCCTGAGGTGAGCCCAGTGGATGTATGAATGCCCTACAATCCACACACGAACCGGAGGTACATTCACATTTACAATACCTGGTAAAACAGAGTACACCATCATGAAATATCAACCCCTCACTACATGACCAGTTTAAAGATAATCGACCCCCTCCCCCCGGCAACAATTCCCATACCAACGTATGCATCCTAACATTGCCCTTTAGGTGGTCTAATATATGCTTTATACTGGGTTGACTTCCATCTACCCAAGCGCTTAATCTCTGCTGTCGGCATCCCTTTTTGCGCTGCGCTCATCGCTGCGCCGATCCTGAATGAATGCGGAGCAATCCTGCTCGGATCCAACCCCGCCTGTTCTGCCGTTTTAGTAAGCACCCTGCGGAATTGGAAAGCCGACAAAGCCGAACCATCCTCATGTATAAGGAACAGCTTACCCCCAGATGGCCTTATTCTAAGGTACTGTTCCACACAACGCACCGGACAACAAACCTCGCATTCCTGCTTCTCGAGTGGCAGCCATGCCCCTACTCCCTCCTGGTCCATCTTGGACCTGGGCACAAATAAAAGGATACACCCATCCGACACTCGGACATGCTCCAACTGCACTCCTCCAGAGCCATTCGTCTTAGCTGATGCAACTAGCTCTCCCACCCGGAGTGCTCCCGCGAACGCCACCGCGAAGGCTGTCCTGAAGAGAAGCTGCTCATATTCGGACTTGCACACCGCTGCCACACCTACTGCTAGCGACCGCAGTCTCTCCTGCGTAATAGGCTCCCTCCGATCTTTCGGACGGGGAGACAGCCTACTCCACCCCTTCAACACCTTCCTAACCAGGAAGGTTCCGGAGTGATCCATGAAACCCAATGCTTTATTAAAGAAGGCTAAAGCCGATAGCCGGCTGCCTGCACCGGCCCTACTGACCCCTTCGCGCCGCAGCTGTGCCAACCAATCTAACACCTGCACCCTTGTAGCCCTCTGTACCTGCACACCCCTGGTTGACAGAAAGCCTCCCAGCTGTTCCAGTGACTCCTGTACGCTGACCATGTCCTCGGCGCCAAGGATGCCTTAACCAAGGGTAGGATGCTCACCCAATCTTCAACAACTGCCAAATAGAAGAAGGGCATGTTAGACCCTCCTCCACCGCCATGGGTGCTGCTTCCCTAAACTGCCCCCATTTAAATCGAGAGAGTGCGTCAGCAATAACGTTCTGCACTCCCGGGACGTGTTTGGCGGTGAAATGGATGTTGCGCTGCAAGCAGTGCAACACCAAGTGCCTCAAGTAACACACGACGGCAGGTGAAGCCGCGGAAAGCCTGTTAATGGTGTACACCACACTCAGGTTGTCCGTCCAGAATACCACCGAGCGGTTGGCCAACCTGTCTCCCCAAATTTCGACGGCCACCACTATTGGGAATAGTTCCAACAGAGTTAGGTTTCTTGTCCAACCCCCAGCAACCCACTCCCGTGGCCATGGAGCTGCGCTCCACTCACCATCAAGGTATGCCCCATAACCATATCCACCGGCTGCGTCCGTGAACAGGTTCAGGGCCTGGTTCATCACTGGTTCGCCCCTCCACAGGCAAACCCCGTTAAAATTCACCAGGAAATTCTCCCAGACTGCCAGGTCCTCCCTGACCTCAGATGTTATGCGGGCCCATTTCACATGACCCACAGGGCCTTTTATAAAGCCCTCCAACCGACGGTTAAAAACCCTTCCCATAGGGATAACTCGCCCCGCGAAATTCAGCAGACCCAACAACGACTGCACCTCCCGGATGGGCACCTTGTCCCCACCCTTAAGCTCTTGTTCCGCCGCCAACATCCGGGTCACCTTATCCATAAGCAACCTACATTCTGCCTGCACCGTGTCTATTTCTATCCCCAGGAAAGTGAGGCACGTGCATGGACCCTGAGTCTTATCGTCCGCCAGCAGAACCCCAAAACGCTCCATCATATCCTGCATGACGCCCATGAGTTGTTCGCAATCCGCGGAACCATCTCTCCCTACCAAAAGAAAATCGTCCAGGTAGTGAGCCATAGCTCCTCCACCTGAAGCCTTATATACCACCCAATGAAGGAACGAGCTGAAACACTCGAACAGTGAACAGGACAGCGAGCATCCCATTGGCAAGCACCTGTCCACATAATACGCCCCTTCAAACTTCATTCCCATTAACCGGAATGCCGACAGGTGCAACGACAGTAGCCGAAAAGCCGACTCAATGTCTAGCTTCGCTAACTGCACACCCGGGCCACATGCCCTGACCGTGTCTAACTCCCTATCAAATGATTGATAGTGCACGGAACTAAGTTCTGGATCGATAGCGTCATTAACCGATCCCCCTTTCAGGAAGGACAGGTGATGTATCAACCTGAACTTCCTTTCCTCCTTTTTGGGCACCACACCCAATGGTGAGATCACCAGATCCTCCATCGGGCGCGATGAGAAAGGGCCGGACACCCTGCCCAGTGCCACCTCCTTGGCCAACTTTTCCCTCACCACGTGTGGGAATTCGTAGGCTGTTTTCAAATTGCGATGCACCGGTGACCCTACCACTTTCCCAGTGGTTGGGATACAAAACCCCCATTCCAACCCCGATCTGAGCAGCTCAGCTGCCCTCCTGTCGGGATAGTTTGCCAGCCATATCAACATGGCCGGCAACCTAAGCAGAGTTGGTGCCCTTGATAGTAACTCCTGACTTAGGAGTGAGTCTACTCTGGGCCTGCTCCTTCTGCTTTCCGCACTCTGATCCTGGGTGGGGCCCTGCACAGAATTTGCAGATGTGACGAAAGGAGCAGCTGCTCCCCCTGTCACACTGCTTATCCTGGAACTTCCAACACTCCCTCCCACGCCTGCCAAGCCGCGCCCCCTGACATGATGGTGCCGGGCGCGTCGCCGCGGGGGAGGGTGTACCTCCCTCCAAACCCAGTTTGGACCACAAATGCATATCTTATGTCCCAAAATGTAACAGAGGGTTACCCACCATCTTTCTTCTAAAGGCCATGTCATATTCCCGCCATGCACCTTCCTTAAACCTAGTATGGAAATCCTCAATGGTATCCTGGTATTTAAACATGTTGTGCCCCTGCAAAGGCCACCTGTCCACATAGCACGCGGCCAGGACCCGAAAGCATTTCAGCCATTCTTCGTATGTCTCTGGTCTGCGCACTTTCTTCGGGCCTGAACCATCAGCAGCCCTTTCCTTCACCCTATAAGCATCCAGGGAAAGGTCGAATACATTAACGTATTTGCCCTCCTGAATCTTCTTAACGACCTTCAATTTAAGATGGCCGTAAAGTGAGTGTACCAAACAGGGATATGTGTCCCCTTGCGCCGCCACTTTGTGCGGAACTGGTCCCACAGGGGCCGCGTCGCCCCCTAAAACTTGTGGCCCCTGCCCCTCGATAGCCTGATTCCTAATGCCTGCCCTGTCCTTCGCCTGAGCCGCCGCCATCTTCTTTATCCACCTAAACATCCTGCGCTGACCCTTTCCCACTAATCCAAGGTCCTCCCCGCTATCAGAACCTGACCCACTCGTGGAAGACCCAGTGTCAGTGTGCATTGTGTCTGGTGCATGGCACTCACCATCTCCTTGTGCCTCTGCTCCTGAAGGAACTGTCGTTGCTGCCGTACTCTGACTACTGCTGGGCCCAGCCACCACTAAGGCACCTGTGGAAACTGATGCCATCTCTGCTTGCGACCTTCCAGGAACCTGTTGGGATAAAACAACTTGGGGAGTACTCCGGTCTACAGGAGGTGCATCAACAGAAGCCCCCTCCCTCTCACCCCCTTGTCTCCCCCCAGCAGCCATACCAAAAACGTTTGCAACAGCACCTCTGATAACATCCTCCTGCGATGCCCCCTCCCGGGCGTGATCACTAAACCCAGAGTGGGGCCTCGCAGTATTAACGTCACGCAGCGCTGCCTCTACTGCCCTCCTAATCATATCCTCATTCACACCCCTTTGGGTCTGAAACCTATCATACTGCTCCTCACACATCCTGTCACCTTGTCTCAAACGGCCCCCAGACACAAACTGATCTGACCTCTGTCATAACCATGCATTATCCCCGCATGATCCCACCCCCTATGTGGATTGTACATTGATCGTGCCCCAAAATGACTTTGCCTATCATACAGCCTGCCAGCTACTACAGTATCCGTGTGCCAATTCGTCCTGCCATCATCCGCACTCATGCCAGCTTGAGCCGTTATGCCCATTCTACCTGTGAGACAATCCGCTGTTCCACACACTCTCCGCACTGCAGCCGCGGGCCTCTGCCCCACCCTATACTGGTCTTGAGCGCGCGCCTGTGCACTAGTGCAAGGTTGCTCGCCTGGCCCTCCAGATGCTCCACCGTCTCTCTCCACATCGCCTGAAGTCCCACGTGGCTGACCGGGATCTACGCCTTGGCGCGCATGTGCACTGGTAACAGGCCTACCCGCCCGCAATTCTCCTGCGCCACACACACGCTGACCCGCATCCTGCCCGACCGCCACGCTACCAAGGGGTAAGTTCCCCCTCCCTGTCACTGCCTGCCCCTCCCGCGACCGGTAGCCTCCCCAAGTTACCTGTGGGACTCCGGTCGCGAGAGGCTGCTCTTCCCTGCTGCAATCCTTTTCCAAAATGGCGGCCGCGGTCCTCCTCCCCCTCTGAGTTCTCGGAGGAGGAGAAGAAGATCTCGCGCGACCTGCCATCGGAGGCGGCAAACTCCGCTGCGCACTCTGCAACATCGCTGGGCCTAGTCTCTACCTCTCCACCTCCGGCCGCCCCAACAGCAACCAAGCCCTGTGCCAGGCCCACAGGGGCCGTCACACATGCCAGTGACTGCGCAAGGGCCAGGACCGCCGCCATGGCCGCCAGAGGCAAGGCCGCAAATTGCCCCATGAAAGCAGCCCCAGCATCAGCTGGGGCCGTCACACCCTGCAAGGCCTCCGGGCCACAAACAGACCCCACATTACTCCCGCTCACAGCCGCACCAGCCCTCCCGGCCTGCTGACCCAAATTGGGGACTACCTCCAACACAACACCGGCCTGAGCCTCAAAACCAGGGCCCACTTCCCTTGACCTTCCCCCCGCCTTGCCCTTTCCCTTATTAAACCGCCTAGTAGGGGGTGATTTCTGGGGTGTGGGGGGTACCAGATCCTCTGACTCAGGCTCCTGTCTCTGTTTTGCAGGTCCTTTCTTCCTTGCAGTCATCTCCACCACCTCCCTGTATCGTTTGGGAGGCACAGATTTTCTCCTGGATCTCTCCATGCTGCACTTTTGGAATCACAGCAAAATCCTCAAAAACCTTCTCCTTGAAGTCTGGAAACCGAAAGAGGCTGAATTCACTGCTGCAGGACCCTATAAAGGTAAGCATAAACACCGCCTCCCCACTTGCAACATTGTAGCAAACACACAACTTAGCCTTACTCCAGACTTCAAGTTGGTAATCCCTTAATGCTGTTACTGGCCCAATAGAGGGCCCTCCACTGTCATATTGGCACCGACAATTAGATCATTAACCCATATTAACAGTATTACTCTATCATGTCCAAATTGTTTGACATATACACAGTGGTCTGCTGGATTTTGTTCAAACCCATTTAAATAATCATGCAGCATCTTGTTCCAATTTCTACCTGATTGTTTTAGACCATACAATGACTTATTTATTTAAAACTAGTTTCTCATTTTGTTTGCACTTTAGCTCAAATCCTACAGGTTGTTCCACATAAATCTCACAATCAATTGGGACATGTAAGTAGGCTGTTTTCACATCCATCTGGTGAAGAAGTAAATCATACTGTGCTGCCAGTTGCATAAAAATACGTACTGATGTATTATTTGCAGTTGGAGAAAAAACTTCCTTGTAATCAATTCCCTTTACTTGAATAACATAATTTATGTAAGAACTTACCTGATAAATTCATTTCTTTCATATTGGCAAGAGTCCATGAGCTAGTGACGTATGGGATATACATTCCTACCAGGAGGGGCAAAGTTTCCCAAACCTCAAAATGCCTATAAATACACCCCTCACCACACCCACAATTCAGTTTTTACGAATAGCCAAGCAGTGGGGTGAAAAAGAAAGGAGTAGAAAGCATCAACAAAGGAAATTTGGAAATAATTGTGCTTTATACAAAAAAATCATAACCACCATAAAAAGGGTGGGCCTCATGGACTCTTGCCAATATGAAAGAAATGTACCTGGCACACACAGGGTTACAGGCGGGTGCAGTATTTATAGCATGTGTACCTCGCACACACAGGGTTACAGAAGGGTGCGGTATTTATAGCATGTGTACCGGGCACACACAGGGTTACAGGAGGGTGCGGTATTTATAGCATGTGTACCTGGCACACACAGGGTTACAGAACGGTGCGATATTTATAGCATGTGTACCTGGCACACACAGGGTTACAGGGGGGTACCTGGCACACACAGGGTTACAGGAGGGTGCGGTATTTATAGCATGTGTACCTGGCACACACAGGGTTACAGAGGGTGCGGTATTTATAGCATGTGTACCTGGCACACACAGGGTTACAGAGGGTGTGGTATTTATAGCATGTGTACCTGGCACACACAGGGTTACAGGAGGGTGTGGTATTTATAGCATGTGTACCTGGCACACACAGGGTTACAGGAGGGTGCGGTATTTATAGCATGTGTACCTGGCACACACAGGGTTACAGAGGGTGTGGTATTTATAGCATGTGTACCTGGCACACACAGGGTTACAGAGGGTGCGGTATTTATAGCATGTGTACCTGGCACACACAGGGTTACAGAGGGTGCGGTATTTATAGCATGTGTACCTGGCACACACAGGGTTACAGAGGGTGCGGTATTTATAGCATGTGTACCTGGCACACACAGGGTTACAGAGGGTGCGGTATTTATAGCATGTGTACCTGGCACACACAGGGTTACAGGAGGGTGCGGTATTTATAGCATGTGTACCTGGCACACACAGGGTTACAGGCGGGTGCGGTATTTATAGCATGTGTACCTGGCACACACAGGGTTACAGGAGGGTGCAGTATTTATAGCATGTGTACCTGGCACACACAGGGTTACAGAGGGTGCGGTATTTATAGCATGTGTACCTGGCACACACAGGGTTACAGGAGGGTGCAGTATTTATAGCATGTGTACCTGGCACACACAGGGTTACAGGAGGGTGCGGTATTTATAGCATGTGTACCTGGCACACACAGGGTTACAGGAGGGTGCAGTATTTATAGCATGTGTACCTGGCACACACAGAGTTACAGAGGGTGAGGTATTTATAGCATGTGTACCTGGCACACACAGGGTTACAGAGGGTGCGGTATTTATAGCATGTGTACCTGGCACACACAGGGTTACAGAGGGTGCGGTATTTATAGCATGTGTACCTGGCACACACAGGGTTACAGGAGGGTGCAGTATTTATAGCATGTGTACCTGGCACACACAGGGTTACAGGCGGGTGCGGTATTTATAGCATGTGTACCTGGCACACACAGGGTTACAGAGGGTGCGGTATTTATAGCATGTGTACCTGGCACACACAGGGTTACAGAGGGTGCGGTATTTATAGCATGTGTACCTGGCACACACAGGGTTACAGGAGGGTGCAGTATTTATAGCATGTGTACCTGGCACACACAGGGTTACAGGAGGGTGAGGTATTTATAGCATGTGTACCTGGCACACACAGGGTTACAGAGGGTGCAGTATTTATAGCATGTGTACCTGGCACACACAGGGTTACAGAGGGTGCGGTATTTTTAGCATGTGTACCTGGCACACACAGGGTTACAGAGGGTGCAGTATTTATAGCATGTGTACCTGGCACACACAGGGTTACAGAGGGTGCGGTATTTATAGCATGTGTACCTGGCACACACAGGGTTACAGAGGGTGCAGTATTTATAGCATGTGTACCTGGCACACACAGGGTTACAGGCGGGTGCAGTATTTATAGCATGTGTACCTGGCACACACAGGGTTACAGAGGGTGCGGTATTTATAGCATGTGTACCTGGCACACACAGGGTTACAGAGGGTGCAGTATTTATAGCATGTGTACCTGGCACACACAGGGTTACAGAGGGTGCGGTATTTATAGCATGTGTACCTGGCACACACAGGGTTACAGAGGGTGCAGTATTTATAGCATGTGTACCTGGCACACACAGGGTTACAGAGGGTGCGGTATTTATAGCATGTGTACCTGGCACACACAGGGTTACAGAGGGTGCGGTATTTATAGCATGTGTACCTGGCACACACAGGGTTACAGGAGGGTGAGGTATTTATATCATGTGTATCTGGCACACACAGGGTTACAGAGGGTGCGGTATTTATAGCATGTGTACCTGGCACACACAGGGTTACAGGCGGTGCAGTATTTATAGCATGTGTACCTGGCACACACAGGGTTACAGAGGGTGCAGTATTTATAGCATGTGTACCTGGCACACACAGGGTTACAGAGGGTGTGGTATTTATAGCATGTGTACCTGGCACACACAGGGTTACAGGAGGGTGCGGTATTTATAGCATGTGTACCTGGCACACACAGGGTTACAGGAGGGTGCGGTATTTATAGCATGTGTACCTGGCACACACAGGGTTACAGGAGGGTGCGGTATTTATAGCATGTGTACCTGGCACACACAGGGTTACAGAGGGTGTGGTATTTATAGCATGTGTACCTGGCACACACAGGGTTACAGAGGGTGCGGTATTTATAGCATGTGTACCTGGCACACACAGGGTTACAGGAGGGTGCGGTATTTATAGCATGTGTACCTGGCACACACAGGGTTACAGGAGGGTGCGGTATTTATAGCATGTGTACCTGGCACACACAGGGTTACAGGAGGGTGCAGTATTTATAGCATGTGTACTTGGCACACAAAGGGGTTACAGAGGGTGTGGTATTTACAGCATGTGTACCTGGCACACACAGGGTTACAGAGGGTGCGGTATTTATAGCATGTGTACCTGGCACACACAGGGTTACAGAGGGTGCGGTATTTATAGCATGTGTACCTGGCACACACAGGGTTACAGGGGGGTGCGGTATTTATAGCATGTGTACCTGGCACACACAGGGTTACAGGGGGGTGCGGTATTTATAGCATGTGTACCTGGCACACAGAGGGTTACAGAGGGTGAGGTATTTATAGCATGTGTACCTGGCACACACAGGGTTACAGGCGGGTGCAGTATTTATAGCATGTGTACCTGGCACACACAGGGTTACAGAGGGTGCAGTATTTATAGCATGTGTACCTGGCACACACAGGGTTACAGAGGGTGCGGTATTTATAGCATGTGTACCTGGCACACACAGGGTTACAGGGGGTGCCTGGCACACACAGGGTTACAGGCGGGTGCGGTATTTATAGCATGTGTACCTGGCACACACAGGGTTACAGGGGGGTACCTGGCACACACAGGGTTACAGGCGGGTGCGCTATTTATAGCATGTGTGCCCTCTTTGTGTGCTCAGCTCTGTGTAGGGGGCACCGGCCCCTGTCAGGTTATTATTAGGCAAAGTATCTGAGCCATTCGTTCCATGAGCACAGATACTGAAAGCCTGGCAAACAGCGCCTCACAGTGGTTTTATGAGGAACTGCAGCAACTGACCAGCACAAGGCATGTCTGTCATTTATAGCAATACTCAGTCAGTTATCAATCATTCTACAAACGTCCAGTTTTTCCAAATTACGCAGAAAAAATAAAATGTGTGAGAGGCGCACCGAGGGAAGATATGAAGCTATGCCCTGTGCTTGAGGTTAGAACAATATCTGAAACCCTGGAATCATTATTAGAGCACAGACCCGGTACCCACACAGACCAGTTAGTGCTCTCACAGACCTGGTACCTACACACAGACAGACAGACCTGTTAGAGCTCTCACAGACCCGGTACCCACACAGACCAGTTAATGCTCTCACAGACCTGATACGTATATATACACACACACAGACCTATTAGTTCTCTCACAGACCCGGTACCCACACAGACCAGTTAGTGCTCTCACAGACCTGGTGTCCACACACATGGTACCCACACAGACCTGGTACCTATACACAGACAGACCTGTTAGTGCTCTCACAGACCTGGTACACACATACACACACAGACACAGACCTATTAGTTCTCTCACAGACCCGGTACCCACACAGACCAGTTAGTGCTCTCACAGACCCGGTACCTACAGACCCGGTACCCACACAGACCAGTTAGTGCTCTCACAGACCTGGTGTCTGTGGTACAGTACCCACACACAGACCTGGCACCTACAGACAGACAGAGCCGTTAGTGCTCTCACAGACCTGGTACACACACACACACACACACACACACACACACACACACAGACCTATTAGTTCTCCTACAGACCCGGTACCCACACAGACCAGTTAGTGCTCTCACAGACCTGGTACCTACACACAGACAGACAGACCTGTTAGAGCTCTCACAGACCTGGTACCTACAGACCTGGTACCCACACAGACCAGTTAGTGCTCTCACAGACCTGGTACCCACACAGACCAGTTAGTGCTCTCACAGATCTGGTACCCACACAGACCAGTTAGTGCTCTCACAGACCTGGTACCCACACAGACCAGTTAGTGCTCTCACAGACCTGGTACCCACACAGACCAGTTAGTGCTCTCACAGACCTGGTACCCACACAGACCAGTAAGTGCTCTCACAGACCTGGTACCTACACACAGACAGACAGACCTGTTAGAGCTCTCACAGACCCGGTACCTACAGACCTGGTACCCACACAGACCAGTTAGTGCTCTCACAGACCTGGTACCCACACAGACCAGTTAGTGCTCTCACAGACCTGGTACCCACACAGACCAGTTAGTGCTCTCACAGACCTGGTACCCACACAGACCAGTTAGTGCTCTCACAGACCTGGTGTCTGTGGTACAGTACCTACACACAGACAGACCTGTTAGTGCTTTCACAGACCTGGTACACACACACACACACAGACCTTTTAGTTCTCTCACAGACCCAGTACCCACACAGACCAGTTAGTGCTCTCACAGACCTGGTGTCCACACACATGGTACCCACACAGACCTGGTACCTACACCAGACATCCCAACCTGCCCCCACCCCCCAGTTATATATTGGACATCTTGAAACCCTAAATAAGATAGAGACTTATCGTTAAAGTAGCTTCCCACTAAAGTCACATTTAAAAAAAAAGTAGCTTTATTGCACAACCACATACAACAAACCTATTTTCCAGTGATCGTACACTTGTTGTATGCTTAAATTAAATAAGGTAGTATTTGTGTTTTAATTTTATTTAAATCAGTGGGGGCTTTTTGGTTACTGATGCATGATTTGAGGGTTCTTTAACGTCCCAGCAACTAAAGGCATTCCTTAAAGAAACACTTTTCCGGATTTGGGCCACATTGGATCATGGTACTTGGAGTTTCAGGGAGATTGCATTCCATTGGCTGGCATCAGGGAGCCGCTATTACAATCAGGGAGACTCCCTGAACTTCAGGGAGAGATGGGATGTCTGCTACACACACAAATTACCCACACACAGACGGTACCCACACAGACCTGGTACCTACATACACAGACCTGTTAGTGCTTTCACATACCTGGTATCGACAAAGACCTGGTGCCCACAAAGATGTGGTGCCCACAAAGATGTGGTGCCCACAAAGATGTGATGCCCACAAAGATGTGGTGCCCACACCCAGGGATCCTAAACAGAGTAAAACCAAACCTACTGAAAAAGGTGTAACCAGCCCCCTACCGGAATATCTGGATCGGGAGCCGCAACTTCACGCTGACTTAGATTGTTTAGATCTGTTCCAATTTGAACTAGTTTTCCATGCTGAATTGAAAGATTTTTGTTCCTTATTCTGACAAAAGGAATGAAAATGATTAGAAGCTTTAAATTTGCCCTTAGATTTCTTGTCTTGAGGAAGAAAAGCTTACTTACCTCATGTGACACTAGAAATAATAGACTCTAACCCGGAACCAACAACATTTTTTTCCTGAAAAGAAAGAGATACAAGTCGTGATTTAGAAACCATATCAGATGACCAGGACTTTAACCCCTTCTAGAAAGAACTGCTAATGACATACTGTTAGAATTAATTTTATTTATATCAATAACTGCATCACAAATTAAAGCATTGGCAGATTTCAGTAGACCCAAAAGGATTAGAAAATATTAATTAGCAGAACCATCCAAAAACTGCTCAAACAGACTCTCCAAGCAAACAGAAAAAGCCACAGTCTCACAGACAACACAAACTGTTGGCCTAAAAAAAAAAGTAAATGCTTACCTGATAAATTTCTTTCTTTCCGGATATGGACTGAAGCATGATATGATTTCTTCAGTGAAAGGCGCTTCTAATCATACTGAAGCCAAGTTCCTCTCTAAGTGCAGTGTTTGAGGGATGTGAAGGGAGTATTGCCTGATGACACCATGTTTTAGCCTATGGGAAATCTATTCTAGGGCGCTCTGTAAATCGGTCGCAGGGATTCATCTGCTGCCTCCCTTTATAGATAGACAATATACTCCTCTACCATTACCTCTGCTGATACGTTTCAGTACTGGTTTAGCTGTCTGCTATATACTCTTGTACCATTACCTCTGCTGATATGTTTCAGTACTGGTTTAGTTGTCTGCTATATACTCCTATACCATTACCTCTGCTGATATGTTTCAGTACTGGTTTAGTTGTCTGCTATATACTCTTGTACCATTACCTCTGCTGATACATTTCAGTAATGGTTTAGCTGTCTGCTATATACTCTTGTACCATTACCTCTGCTGATATGTTTCAGTACTGGTTTGGCTGTCTGCTATATATTCTTGTACCATTACCTCTGCTGATATGTTTCAGTACTGGTTTAGCTGTCTGCTATATACTCTTGTACCATTACCCCTGCTGATATGTTTCAGTACTGGTTTAGCTGTCTGCTCTATACTCTTGTACCATTACCTCTGCTGATGAGTTTCAGTACTGGTTTAGCTGTCTAATATATACTCTTGTACTATTAACTCTGCTGATATGTTTCAGTACTGGTTTAGCTGTCTGCTATATACTCTTGTACCATTACCTCTGCTGATACGTTTCAGTACTGGTTTAGCTGTCTGCTATATACTCTTGTACCATTACCTCTGCTGATACGTTTCAGTACTGGTTTAGCTGTCTGCTATATAGTCTTGTACCATTACCTCTGCTGATATGATTCAGTACTGGTTTAGTTGTCTGCTATATACTCTTGTACCATTACCTCTGCTGATATGTTTCAGTACTGGTTTAGCTGTCTGCTATATATTCCTCTACCATTACCTCTGCTGATACGTTTCAGTACTGGTTTAGCTGTCTGCTATATACTCCTGTACCATTACCTCTGCTGATATGTTTCAGTACTGGTTTAGCTGTCTGCTATATACTCCTATACCATTACCTCTGCTGATATGTTTCAGTACTGGTTTAGCTGTCTGCTATATACTCTTGTACCATTACCTCTGCTGATATGTTTCAGTACTGGTTTAGCTGTCTGCTATATACTCTTGTACTATTAACTCTGCTGATATGTTTCAGTACTGGTTTAGCTGTCTGCTATATACTCTTGTACCATTACCTCTGCTGATACGTTTCAGTACTGGTTTAGCTGTCTGCTATATACTCTTGTACCATTACCTCTGCTGATACGTTTCAGTACTGGTTTAGCTGTCTGCTATATAGTCTTGTACCATTACCTCTGCTGATATGATTCAGTACTGGTTTAGTTGTCTGCTATATACTCTTGTACCATTACCTCTGCTGATATGTTTCAGTACTGGTTTAGCTGTCTGCTATATATTCCTCTACCATTACCTCTGCTGATACGTTTCAGTACTGGTTTAGCTGTCTGCTATATACTCTTGTACCATTACCTCTGCTGATATGTTTCAGTACTGGTTTAGCTGTCTGCTATATACTCTTGTACCATTACCTCTGCTGATATGTTTCAGTACTGGTTTAGCTGTCTGCTATATACTCTTGTACCATTACCTCTACTGATAAGTTTCAGTACTCGTTTAGCTGTCTGCTATATACTCCTCTACCATTACCTCTGCTGATACGTTTCAGTACTGGTTTAGTTGTCTGCTATATACTCTTGTACCATTACCTCTGCTGATATGTTTCACTACTGGTTTAGCTGTCTGCTATATACTCTTGTACCATTACCTCTGCTGATATGTTTCAGTAGTGGTTTAGCTGTCTGCTATATACTCTTGTACCATTACCTCTGCTGATATGTTTCAGTACTGATTTAGCTGTCTGCTATATACTCCTGTACCATTACCTCTGCTGATACGTTTCAGTACTGGTTTAGCTGTCTGCTATATACTCTTGTACCATTACCTCTGCTGATATGTTTCAGTACTGGTTTAGCTGTCTGCTATATATTCCTCTACCATTACCTCTGCTGATACGTTTCAGTACTGGTTTAGCTGTCTGCTATATACTCTTGTACCATTACCTCTGCTGATATGTTTCAGTACTGGTTTAGCTGTCTGCTATATAGTCTTGTACCATTACCTCTGCTGATACGTTTCAGTACTGGTTTAGCTGTCTGCTATATACTCTTGTACCATTACCTCTGCTGATATGTTTCAGTACTGGTTTAGCTGTCTGCTATATACTCTTGTACCATTACCTCTGCTGATATGTTTCAGTACTGGTTTAGCTGTCTGCTATATACTCTTGTACCATTACCTCTGCTGATATGTTTCAGTACTGGTTTAGCTGTCTGCTATATACTCTTGTACCATTACCTCTACTGATAAGTTTCAGTACTGGTTTAGCTGTCTGCTATATACTCCTCTACCATTACCTCTGCTGATACGTTTCAGTACTGGTTTAGTTGTCTGCTATATACTCTTGTACCATTACCTCTGCTGATATGTTTCACTACTGGTTTAGCTGTCTGCTATATACTCTTGTACCATTACCTCTGCTGATATGTTTCAGTACTGGTTTAGCTGTCTGCTATATACTCTTGTACCATTACCTCTGCTGATATGTTTCAGTACTGGTTTAGCTGTCTGCTATATACTCTTGTACCATTACCTCTGCTGATATGTTTCAGTACTGGTTTAGCTATCTGCTATATACTCCTCTACCATTACCTCTGCTGATACGTTTCAGTACTGGTTTAGCTGTCTGCTATATACTCTTGTACCATTACCTCTGCTGATATGTTTCAGTACTGGTTTAGCTGTCTGCTATATACTCTTGTACCATTACCTCTGCTGATACGTTTCAGTACTGGTTTAGCTGTCTGCTATATACTCTTGTACCATTACCTCTGCTGATACGTTTCATTACTGGTTTAGCTGTCTGCTATATACTCTTGTACCATTACCTCTGCTGATATGTTTCAGTACTGGTTTAGCTGTCTGCTATATACTCTTGTACCATTACCTCTGCTGATATGTTTCAGTACTGGTTTAGCTGTCTGATATATACTCTTGTACCATTACCTCTGCTGATAGGTTTCAGTACTGGTTTAGCTGTCTGCTATATACTCTTGTACCATTACCTCTGCTGATATGTTTCAGTACTGGTTTAGCTGTCTGCTATATACTCTTGTACCATTACCTCTGCTGATATGTTTCAGTACTGGTTTAGCTGTCTGCTATATACTCTTGTACCATTAACTCTGCTGATACGTTTCAGTACTGGTTTAGCTGTCTGCTATATACTCTTGTACCATTACCTCTGCTGATATGTTTCAGTACTGGTTTAGCTGTCTGCTATATACTCCTGTACCATTACCTCTGCTGATACGTTTCAGTACTGGTTTGTGCCTCTAGTTCACTATTTTAACTAATATGATGTCCCTAATCACTCATATTCACTATTCAACAAACATTTTTACATCCCATTCTAAGTTTAATCCTAAGGGGATTCTTGTTCCTTGGTGGAAAATCCAGAAAACTTCTTGTTTTCTGAGGGTTTTAACTCTTTCACCTCCTCTAGGGTGTCTCTTAATGTGTTCTATACCATGAACTTTTTTTTTTATTTTAAAATTTTTCTTTATTGAGATCAAAAATATCATACAGCCATTAAGTATTCCATACAAAACAAAAAGAAAATACAGGGATCTGACACTGTGCATCTAAATAATACACAAAATGAAAAGTGTACAAATATACATTAAATGGCATGCACATATGCAAATAATAATTAGGAAATATCATCTAGCTCAAAGTCGATCTCAACTAATTAAAACACATAAGTCAAGAACTTGAAATGAATAACGTACCCATATATCCAATACTTTATATTGGTCCCTGAAGTCTAGTCCATCCTGTCTAGTCAGGGGTAATGTGGGAAGAGGGAAAGATAAGGAAAAGGGGTAAAGGAGTCATATTAGGAAGGGGAATGGGAAGAATTAGGAAAGAGAGAGAGGGTAGAAAAGGAGCGAAGAAAACAACCAGACGAACAAAAAAAAAAAAAGGGGGGGGGGGAGGGGAAATAATGATATTATATTAAATATATTGTCTCCGGTCTCAATGTTTAGACTATGACATAGCGTTACCAGATCACGTCTGGTTTTACTGAATTTGGAACCAATCCGTCCATATCATCCAATAGTCCTTCATACGTTCCAAGGCGCTATACGCAAACTTTTCCATATTGGCCAGATATTGTATCACATCACAAACATCCGATATTGTGGGCGGGTCAAATTGTTTCCAAGCCCTGGCAATACAGAGCTTGGTGGTGGCCACTATATAAATCACACGTTGTTTAGTACATTTAAGTAGCCCATCATCAAAAACATGGAAGAGAGCATATAGTGGAGTCAGCTGTATGTCTATATTCATGGATTGCAGAAGTTCTTCAACATCCCTCCAAAGATTATGAATTTTCGGGCAGGTCCACCATACATGGGAATCAGAACCCTCTCCACCACATAATCTCCAACACCTTGACGAGGATCCAGCAAACATTTTGGACAATCTAGTGGGAACTCTATACCACCTTAGCATAAGTTTCATGTACCCTTCAAAAATTGTTACACAATGAATAATTTTTTTTGTCAAGATTACTGCAGTACTAAGATCTAAGTCTGTTATTCTCAAGTCTAGCTCCCTGCACCACATTTTTATCTGCCTGGGAGGCCAACAGGATGCTCTTTCAGCATGGCCCTATAGTGAAATGCAAGGGGCTTATACGTCCCCATTTCGCTTATCCATCTGTCTTCCCATTTAGAGTAAGGCCTAAGTCCTTGAGTATTGAATTTCCAGGAGTGTAATAAACTAAGTATTCTACAGCATTCAAAGTGGAACCATAATGGAGGTCCGGTTAAAGAATCAAGGATCTGAAGGACCGTCAACAACTTATTATTAAGGAATAGTTGTTCAACCACAGTAAAATTATTGTTGATCCAAAATTCCACGTGAATATTAGGGAGACCCCACAATAGACCCCTTAGTTGGTGAATTGGGGAGGGATGTGGAGCGATTTCTGAATGGTGTCTAAGCGTGTGCCACAGTCGTATATTTTGCTGAATGATAGGGTTAGCAATTTTGTCAACTAACGGTTTGTAGCTCAGAACCCACAGGATGCTTGCCAAGCCCTCGGGTAAGTATAGTTCCTCTAATCTAAACCATCCTGGTCTCTCAGTTCCAGGACCCCAGGCTGTAATCTGTGACAATCTTGTTGCTTCATAGTATAGAAATATGTTAGGGAAGGAAATTCCACCTCTCGAAAATTCTCTCTGTAAAATTTTATGACTGATACGTGGGGCTTTCTGCATCCAGACATATCTGGAGAAGATCTGATGGACATGTTTTAGAATAACATGTGGGATGTTTAAAGGTATGCATCGGAACAAGTACAATACCTTAGGGAGTAGCGACATTTTTACTGTGGCCACACGTCCCAACCATGAGATCTCTCTAAAGTCCCATATATTTGTTAATAGTCTCAGTTCGGTGATCAAAGCTGTCATGTTCTGTCTCAGGATATCATGTGAGAGCCTCATTGTCTGGAACAGTTGCTTTAAAGGAAGATTAGTAGAAGCCATACTGATTGAAAATGAAAACAAATTTATTTAAACAACAAAATACTTTGTTTAAGCAAATACTTGCAGAATATTTAAATATGCTACTCAGGTATGTTAAGACCACATACAGCAGGAGTGAAAATAAACAAACAAAGTAAGCAGAGATGCAGATTCAAAAAGGAAAGTCTTTCTCCTGGTAATAACTGAAATGTAAGATTTGCACAAGGCAGAAAACAACTTGTAAACAGGTAGCAGGTTTAAAGGTAAAGTCTTTCTCCTGGTAATTGCTGAGTGCAGGATTTTGCATAAAGCAGGAAACAAACTTGAAGATTGGTAACAGGTTTAAAGGTAAAGGCTTTCTCCTGGTAATACCTTGTAAACAGGTGCAAAGGAAATCTTTCTCCTGGCAATGGCCAAGTGCAGGAATTGCATAAAGCAGGAAACAAACTTGTAGATTGGTAACAGGTTTAAAGGTAAAGGCTTTCTCCTGGTAATACCTTGTAAACAGGTGCAAAGGTGAAGTCTTTCTTCTGGCAATAGCTGAGTGCAGGAATTTGCATAAAGCAGGAAACAAACTTGAAGATTGGTAACAGGTTTAAAGGTAAAGGCTTTCTCCTGGTAATACCTTGTAAACAGGTGCAAAGGAAATCTTTCTCCTGGCAATGGCCAAGTGCAGGAATTGCATAAAGCAGGAAACAAACTTGTAGATTGGTAACAGGTTTAAAGGTAAAGGCTTTCTCCTGGTAATACCTTGTAAACAGGTGCAAAGGTGAAGTCTTTCTTCTGGCAATATCTGAGTGCAGGAATTTGCATAAAGCAGGAAACAAACTTGAAGATTGGTAACAGGTTTAAAGGTAAAGGCTTTCTCCTGGTAATACCTTGTAAACAGGTGCAAAGGTGAAGTCTTTCTTCTGGCAATAGCTGAGTGCAGGAATTTGCATAAAGCAGGAAACAAACTTGAATATTGGTAACAGGTTTAAAGGTAAAGGCTTTCTCCTGGTAATACCTTGTAAACAGGTGCAAAGGTAATCTTTCTCCAAAGAAGTACAGGTTTGACAAAACAGATCCAATGTGAAGACAAAAATGCAGACTAAAAGCCATCCTTAAATAGGGAGGTTTTGCACAGGGTTGGTTCTGATTAATTCCAGAATTGAGAACACCTGTGTGTTGCACAGGTGTAATAACAAGTAAGGCAAATAGTTATTTATCAGATCTTTTAAGATCCATGCTATTGCTAGAACTGGCTGTGGCTCAACATGTAAGCAAACAGAAATAGCAACCACAGAGTCACAGGTTCAAATCCCCACACAGCCCTTCTTAGCAGAATGCCTCCCAGACCTTTTCTTTTTCTTTTTCGTCTGGAGGCTTGGTTCATGACAGATGCCCCCTCCAAAGAGCGCACTCTGGGTGCTCACAGCCTGTTCAAACATCTGAAGGTGGGATTTACGAACAAGTGTTCCATTTGAAGCCCTAATACAATCAGATGGAATGGATTCTTTGCTTGGAACAGCTGCCTGAGATTGGGGACCCTTAGAAGATATCCCTGTAGGCATAACAAGAGCTGAAAAACCAAGACAGTTTTGATTTAGAGGTTCCTGATTATACCCAGCAGCTTGCAATGGACTGGCTGATGGGCAGGGTACCTCCGGGTAGGAAAAGACCTCTCCTTCAGAGTCAAGGAATTCGTTATCTGGGTCATATCTGCCTGATGGGTAGAGTACCTCCGGGTAAGGTATGACCTCTCCTTCAGAGTCCAGGAATTCATTTTCTGTGTCATTTATATCCAATTCAACCATCTCATCCAATTCTTTCTCAGTCAATGAGTAGCTGGGTGAAGGTGGTACAAGGAGGTGTGGATCTTTAGAATTGTCAGAGTCTGATTCAGCTGGAAGGTTTGTCACTTTTATGTCTGATGAGTGACTTTTGTTAGCTGGATCTCCAGCCAGGGCAGAAACAAGGTAATGTGCAGGATTTCCAGGAGGTATTTTTGCAGAGTTCCCCAATGTGGTTGATGCAGAAACAGACGCAGTGGTATGGGTAATGGATGTAGTTGGAGTTGTACTCCCAATGACCATCTGTTTCAAATCAGGTACCATTTCTTGAAGTGTGTTAGAAATGGTTGTTTGTAGAATAGATGTATTCTCCATAGCTGGGTCATCTCCAGGGGTATCATACAGTTTGCTAGTGGAAGTATAATTTGTTCCCTTAACATCAGAGTTCATTTTCAACTTGGCTGTATCTTGACTTGATCCTCTAGGAGGTCTTACTGGACACCCTGTGATGCGGTGACCAGGTCCCCCACAATAGAAACAGAGGTTAAGTTGTCTTCGCCGAATTTTCTCCTCTTCTGTTAAGGGTTCTTTAAAACCTTTCCTTGTTTGGGAGGTAACTTTAGACAAGGTTTCGGTTGGGAGAGATAACATTTCCACCAGCTCCATAAAGTTAATGAGTATGTCCTTAATAAACTTTAACACTGAATCCAATACAGCAATAATCCCAGAGGGCTCTCTTTTAAGGTCTTCACATTCTGTCATGTTCTGTCTCAGGATATCATGTGAGAGCCTCATTGTCTGGAACAGTTGCTTTAAAGGAAGATTAGTAGAAGCCATACTGATTGAAAATGAAAACAAATTTATTTAAACAACAAAATACTTTGTTTAAGCAAATACTTGCAGAATATTTAAATATGCTACTCAGGTATGTTAAGACCACATACAGCAGGAGTGAAAATAAACAAACAAAGTAAGCAGAGATGCAGATTCAAAAAGGAAAGTCTTTCTCCTGGTAATAACTGAAATGTAAGATTTGCACAAGGCAGAAAACAACTTGTAAACAGGTAGCAGGTTTAAAGGTAAAGTCTTTCTCCTGGTAATTGCTGAGTGCAGGATTTTGCATAAAGCAGGAAACAAACTTGAAGATTGGTAACAGGTTTAAAGGTAAAGGCTTTCTCCTGGTAATACCTTGTAAACAGGTGCAAAGGAAATCTTTCTCCTGGCAATGGCCAAGTGCAGGAATTGCATAAAGCAGGAAACAAACTTGTAGATTGGTAACAGGTTTAAAGGTAAAGGCTTTCTCCTGGTAATACCTTGTAAACAGGTGCAAAGGTGAAGTCTTTCTTCTGGCAATAGCTGAGTGCAGGAATTTGCATAAAGCAGGAAACAAACTTGAAGATTGGTAACAGGTTTAAAGGTAAAGGCTTTCTCCTGGTAATACCTTGTAAACAGGTGCAAAGGAAATCTTTCTCCTGGCAATGGCCAAGTGCAGGAATTGCATAAAGCAGGAAACAAACTTGTAGATTGGTAACAGGTTTAAAGGTAAAGGCTTTCTCCTGGTAATACCTTGTAAACAGGTGCAAAGGTGAAGTCTTTCTTCTGGCAATAGCTGAGTGCAGGAATTTGCATAAAGCAGGAAACAAACTTGAAGATTGGTAACAGGTTTAAAGGTAAAGGCTTTCTCCTGGTAATACCTTGTAAACAGGTGCAAAGGTGAAGTCTTTCTTCTGGCAATAGCTGAGTGCAGGAATTTGCATAAAGCAGGAAACAAACTTGAATATTGGTAACAGGTTTAAAGGTAAAGGCTTTCTCCTGGTAATACCTTGTAAACAGGTGCAAAGGTAATCTTTCTCCAAAGAAGTACAGGTTTGACAAAACAGATCCAATGTGAAGACAAAAATGCAGACTAAAAGCCATCCTTAAATAGGGAGGTTTTGCACAGGGTTGGTTCTGATTAATTCCAGAATTGAGAACACCTGTGTGTTGCACAGGTGTAATAACAAGTAAGGCAAATAGTTATTTATCAGATCTTTTAAGATCCATGCTATTGCTAGAACTGGCTGTGGCTCAACATGTAAGCAAACAGAAATAGCAACCACAGAGTCACAGGTTCAAATCCCCACACAGCCCTTCTTAGCAGAATGCCTCCCAGACCTTTTCTTTTTCTTTTTCGTCTGGAGGCTTGGTTCATGACAAAAGCATCAAAATTTAGTCTTAATATTTTGTCTAAGTCAGCACTCAATTGGATACCCAGATGCCTTATAGACTCCATGGACCACTGAAATGCATAGTTCCTTTGTAGATCTGAAAGCTGTTCCTGAGAAAAACTAATGGAATACGCTTCGGTTTTTGTCATGTTTATTTTGTAATGACTGAATGCACTAAACTGTTCCAATATAGTAAAAAACGCTGGAACTGAAGAGGTAGGATTTGTAAGAAGGAGAGTAACGTCATCAGCGTATAGGACAATTTTTTCCTGACTAGAGCCCATTGACAGGCCTTCAGTATCAGGTGAAGTTTGAATTGCTTTCGCAAGCGGCTCCATAGCAAGAGCAAAGACCAGGGGGGACAGTGGACACCCCTGCCTGGTGCCATTGGAAATGGAAAATGCTGGAGAGCAGAAGCCCATCCCTCTCACTTTAGCACTCGGATTCGAATACAAAACCTTAATCATGTCAATAGCCTTAAGTGGGAATCCAAAGGCCTCCAAGACCTCCCACAAGTAATCCCATCTGACCCTGTCGAATGCTTTTTCAGCATCCAGTGACAGGGCCATTAGGGAGACTCCAGATCTCTTTGCCTCTGAGAAAATAGTTATTAAACGTTGTGCGTTGTCCGGGTCCTGACGACCTTTCACAAAACCCACCTGGTCTACCTCTATCAGGGGCGGTAACAAAAATCCCAACCTATCTGCCAGTAATTTAGAGTATAATTTTATATCAACATTTATCAATGAGATAGGGCGAAAGTTGCAACAATAGGAGGGATCTTTACCCGGTTTAGGGATAGTGATAATGGCCGCCTCAAGGTATTCCTCCAGCATCTGACCCTTCGAACTGATTTCATTAAAAACCTGGCATAGTAAGGGTTTCAGCTGTATCTGTAGTTTTTTATAGAATTGGCCTGGGAACCCATCTGGGCCCGGAGCTTTACCATTTTTTAATTGTTTGACTGCCTGCCCTATCTCTGTCTCAGTGAAAGGTTCTATTAGTCTGTCTCAATCTTCCTCCGGCAATGAAGGCAATTCTAAGCTCTCCAAAAAGGAGGATATGTCCGAGGATGTTGCCGTTTTGGGTTTTTCATAAGATTCAATATTATAGAGCCGCTTGTAAAAGTCTGCAAAAGCTTTCCCTATGTCTTCAGGTGCATATACCTTCCGCCGATCATGATTAACATATGGGATCCTAGAGGTAGCCGTCCGCTGTTTTAACTTGTTTGCCAACATCGAGCCCGCTTTATTGCTCTTGGAGTACATAACCTTAAACCTGGAAAATGCCAGTTTAACCTTTTCCAACTCCAAGTTTTTAATTTGCGAATTTAAACTCAGAATGTCATCAGACAAGCCAGCGGTGGGGGCTAGTTTATTTTGCCTTTCTTTTGTTCTTAAATCACAAGTCAATTTGCCCAGAGGAGTGCCCCATTTTTTCTTTATCCAACATTGCAAAAGAAAAAAAAGATACCTTACAACAGCACTCTTTGTCTAATAAAGAGATATTTTAATGATATAGTTAAATGATCTATACCAAGCCTACTGTGCACAGTTTACAATAATCTAATAAACCCAGTGGTAATAAGAACAATAAACACCATAAAAGGTTAATGCACAATAATAACATAAATGAGAGAACAAACACTTGATATGAATGCACATATTACATGTATAAGTGCAGAGCTGAAAAAAGCACAGTTCATACTGAAAGGGTTAAGGTACTTATCGTTCAGTGTCCTAGGTGGTGGAAGCAGGTAGCCATAGAACTAAATAATCCACAAAAGGAAAGGCTTAATTTATCGATCTCCCAGGGACCTGATGTAACTTGACATTGCAGGCACTGTGAAGAATAGTAACCGCCACAATTCAGTAAGCTTTATGTAAGGGATTTTGGAAGAACGCTGCAGTCTCACCACACGGCTGAAAGACAGGTAAGTCCGACACACAGAAGCCGTGGAGACCGATATCCTGTGATTTTCCTTCTACACTAACATCGTGTTATAGTGAGCCAGATGAGAGTGATTATGGACAGAGCGCTGTTGTCATACCTCATGGCCGGAAACCAGGTAGTACAGGTGGATCCGTTTCATAAAAAGCCGTAATAACAGGATGCTGATATTTATCGCCTTCTACCCTTACATATGTGCTAAAACAGGTGATCCCAGAGGTGCAGGATAAAGCTGTCCGCTTGTCAATAATCAAATGAAAGTTCCTCCAAAGAATACTCAGAGAATACTGAGCAGAATGCCAACGTACGTTTCACCAACAACTTGGCTTCATCCGGGCTGTATGTAAACTCAGAATGTCATCAGACAAGCCAGAGGTGGGGGCTAGTTTATTTTGCCTTTCTTTTGTTCTTAAATCACAGGTCAATTTGCCCAGAGGAGTGCCCCATTTTTTCTTTATGTTTGCAGCATTTGCAATACAAAACCCTCTAATATAGGCCCATTTGATTTGATGTGAGGTTTGATTGGCCAGATTCATCTCTAGAAACTCATCTATCTTCTCCATCAATTCATGAACAAAGGATGCGTCCTCCCACAAAAATTTGGGGAGCCTCCATGACGGTCTGACCAAGTCAGACCCACCTACCCTTATTGACATTGTCACGGCATCGTGGTCTGACCACGGGCAGCTGCACAAGTTAGAGTTTGTGACTAGATTCATAGTCCAAGAATCTACGAAAAAATAGTCTAATCGCGAATATGACCGGTGAGGGGGCATAAAATACGTATAGTCCCTAGTGTCTGGATGACAGGCCCTCCATACATCATATAGCGAGGCCTGGTAAATAAGGTTCTGAAATTTAGGGGCCGTGGACAGGGAGTAATTATCAAGTACCTTACCACTTGGGAGTTTTTTGTCAATCTGCGGGTCCCAAATTAAATTAAAATCCCCCCCTAACACCAGTGTGCCCTGTCTCAAGCCTTCAATGAAGTGTAACATTCTGCGCAAACATTTTATCTGTCCCTGATTAGGGGCATATATATTTACAAGAGTGTAGAGATGTGAGTTAAGTCTACAGACCAGCAACAGGAACCTTCCCTTCCGGGTCTGTCTCCAAATGAATCTGCTGAAAAGCCACCTCTTTGCTGATGCATATGGATACTCCCCTGCTCTTCTCATGGTAGACCGAATTGAACACTACCGGATAATGCTTGGACTTAAGGATTGGAGTTTTAGTAGAAGCCCAATGTGTCTCCTGTAAAAAGGATATATCACAGTGAAGCTTTCTCAAGAACGATTGTAATAAGCTTCTTTTGGAGGGTGAATTAAGTCCCTTTGTATTTAGGGAAACAAATTTGAGACTAGAATCCATTTGTTAAGTGTAGGGAGAGGAGAGAGGGGAAAAAAAAAGGGGGGGAGAGGGGAGGAAGAAGGTAAATGAGATACAATAGGGTATAAGAGACTAGACCAGTAGAACTAAGATATTTTACAAATGCACTGGGACCACCACTATCTAAATCTCAATTGTAAACGTATGGGTACAATATTATGTGTAATTAGAGTCTAAAATTGCGAGTGAATCTGTGTTCTCTTGCTTACTTTTAGTAAGCCTTGGTTTTACCCGGGGGGGGGGGGGGGGAATAAAGCCTACGATTTGTAGGAGTTAACACCTAGAAAAGAGAGGGGTCTAGGCCAGGGCACAGCCTGCTATTAGGGGAGATAGGTATAGCTAGCATGACTCATTTTATATCCATTATATGTTAAAATGGGTGTTTACAGAAAAAGAGCTCCTGTCATATCTTATTAATTAGTAGGTCAAAGGTTGTTTCCATTATAATATTTATTCACTTCATATACACTCAAAGGTGCACACGAGGGGAAGGCCAGCAGTGTAGAACACATTACATGTTTCACTAAGAGGTCCTGTATTTAATTTAGTTTGAGCCCAAACATGTCTCAAAGTTATCAATCGTCTATGTGTCGGGAGATTTTGAATTGAGAGTGGGCTTCGTTACCTTTGCGATTGCAAAGGCTCTATTCATGGTTTGGGCTCCTGTCTTTATTCTCTAGCTGCCTAAACCGAAGCTCTTGTCTCGCACATATTGTGAAACCAAGGTAAGATGAACTCCCTAGTGTGTGCAGCAACTGTATCTAAGCAGTGGGTAATATATCTCAAAACTTGCAAGTATAGCATATTATAACTTCAAACATAACAATAACAGTTATTAGTAAAACAAACAATCGCCGTCTCGTAGCTTACCTATATTTATATTTACCTTATGAAACATAACAATAACAGTTATTAGTAAAACAAACAATCGCCGTCTCGTAGCTTACCTATATTTATATTTACCTTATGAAACATAACAATAGTTATTAGTAAAACAAACAATCACCGTCTCGTAGCTTACCTATATTTATATTTACCTTATGAAACATAACAATAACAGTTATTAGTAAAACAAACAATCACCGTCTCGTAGCTTACCTATATTTATATTTACCTTATGAAACATAAAAATAACAGTTATTAGTAAAACAAACAATCACCGTCTCGTAGCTTACCTATATTTATATTTACCTTATGAAACATAACAATAGTTATTAGTAAAACAAACAATCACCGTCTCGTAGCTTACCTATATTTATATTTACCTTATGAAACATAACAATAACAGTTATTAGTAAAACAAACAATCACCGTCTCGTAGCTTACCTATATTTATATTTACCTTATGAAACATAACAATAACGGTTATTAGTAAAACAAACAATCACCGTCTCGTAGCTTACCTATATTTATATTTACCTTATGAAACATAACAATAACAGTTATTAGTAAAACAAACAATCACCGTCTCGTAGCTTACCTATATTTATATTTACCTTATGAAACATAACAATAACAGTTATTAGTAAAACAAACAATCGCCGTCTCGTAGCTTACCTATATTTATATTTACCTTATGAAACATAACAATAGTTATTAGTAAAACAAACAATCACCGTCTCGTAGCTTACCTATATTTATATTTACCTTATGAAACATAACAATAGTTATTAGTAAAACAAACAATCACCGTCTCGTAGCTTACCTATATTTACCTTATGAAACATAACAATAACAGTTATTAGTAAAACAAACAATCGCCGTCTCGTAGCTTACCTATATTTATATTTACCTTATGAAACATAACAATAACAGTTATTAGTAAAACAAACAATCACCGTCTCGTAGCTTACCTATATTTACCTTATGAAACATAACAATAACAGTTATTAGTAAAACAAACAATCACCGTCTCGTAGCTTACCTATATTTATATTTACCTTATGAAACATAACAATAACAGTTATTAGTAAAACAAACAATCACCGTCTCGTAGCTTACCTATATTTATAGGTCAACATTTATATTTACCTTATGAAACATAAATTTTAAATTGAAAAACAACACAGGTATTCAAGTATTATGGCTGGGAAAGATACTGATATAATAACTTAAGCTGGAGCATGTATGCTGGACATATCTGGTTTATTTCCAGTCTCATTGACATGTGCATCACATATAGTTATTATTATGTTAAACAGTGACCTTAAACCTATGTCTTAGAAAATAAATCATTATTTGTATTTGTATTTAACTTACTTATTTGTATTTAACTTACTAAACAAGCGATTCTTTGATTGAAAAGCAACAATTATATGTAAGAGTTATGACCAGGAAAGGTACTGGCATAATGACTAAGCTGGAGCATATATATAGGGCATAACTGGTTTATTACCAGAACATCCAGACCCCTGAAAAACATATCTCATTGTCATGGGCTTCACACATTGTCATTATTATACTAAATATAGTAATCCTGAACCCACTCTAACTTGTGCAGCTGCCCGTGGTCAGAACACGATGCCATGACATTTAAAAAGTAAATGTGATTAGTATCAGTAGACATGTTCTCCTTGATGAATGTAGATTTGCCTATCAACCTTTATAAATCTCTATTTCACTTAGATTCACTAAGCTAATCAAATCTTTGGTTAGAATATAACTTAGGTAACCAATTAATATGACTAGGGCCCACCTCAGCATAATGAATAAACTGAAACATATGTATACGGCCTAACTGGTACATTTCTAGCACACTCTAGCTTCTAAAAAGGAACACATCCCATTATCCTGAGCGTAACACCTTACTATAGCAAAAACAAACCTTTAAGTGTGATAATAAACATCAAATATAAACCTACAAATGCCATAATAAATATAAGTCATAGCAGGTGTCTTTCAGTATTAAACATAGCGCCCAACGGGGTGAGAATAAAAAGGATATTTTCCTTGCCAGTTATGAAAGGCATAGTCACAGTGATATCTATGGGCCATAAGAAAACATGTTCCATATACCATGAACTTTTAACAATGAACTATCTGAATTGTGATATCTGTGAAAGTGTGTGCAATGGGAGTTGTAGAGTCTGGATCATCTATTGCGCTTAGATGTTCTAGAAAACGGTCCTTTAGGGGCCTTGTCGTTAACCCTCCATACTTTTCTCCACATCCCTCACACGTTAATAGATAAACAACATATTTTGTATTGCAATTAATATATTGCCTTATACTATATGTTTTTTGTTCATCCTGAGAAGTGAACGTATCACCCAGTTTAAGGTAAGAACATGTTTTACAGCGAGTACTCCCGCATTTGTAAAACCCACATTTATTAGAAAGCCAATGCCTTTTTTCTTTTTCATGCAACATAGATGAGAACAAATTACCTAAAGTTTTTGCTCTTTTACTGGAAAAATTAAATTCTCTTTCCACTATTTTGCTCATTCGTATATCTGTCTTCAATATAGGTAATGCATTCCTAATAATTCCACAAACAGCATTGTACTCTCTGCTGTACGTGGTTACAAAATACGGTTTAGGATCAATTGATCCAGTAGATTGTTTTCAATAGATCAGCTCTATTCATTTCATCAACTGTGTCTTTTGCTTTTGATAGTAAAGCTTTACCATAACCTCTATCCATAAATCTGCTTGTTCATATTTTATATTATTGGTGCAGTTCCTCTTTACACGCATATATTGTCTCTTTGGGATCGCTTTAATGATATGCCTAGGGTGGCACGATTTTGCATTTAACAGCGTATTACCGCTGTAGGTTTCCTGTAAAGACTAACCTCGATTTTCCTTTTTTGATTATCTGTTTTCAAATTTACATCTAGATATGACACAGAGTCACTGGAAAGGTCCATTGTGAAATCATTTTGTTATTCTGCAACATTGCAAGAAATCTGAATATATCTGATTGTTCACCTTTCCATATGAACAACAAAATGTTTTTATATATTGAAGACAGATATACGAATGAGCAAAATAGTGGAAAGAAAATTTAATTTTTCCAGTAGGAGAGCAAAAACTTTAGATAATTTGTTATCTAATCTATGTTGCTTGAAAAAGAAAAAAGTGTATATGTATGTGTGATATATGAAAAATGAATTCTAAGAAGGATAAATGTAAGAATTAGTTCACTTTTATAGCACCACACACCATGGCCATCTTGTGGCCAGGTGTTAAAAGTACAACTAGCTATACTTAACATTGGGTGAACTATTCCTAAAAGTTAATTAGTATTCATCCAATCACAGCATTGCAGATCCTCACACGTCTGTGAATGGCTGTTAGACATTAGGGCGGAGTTATAGTTCAGGATAAATTTGTTCACTGAGCATTCACAAGGCACTCTGGGTTGGAGAAAAGCGAGTGGATACTCTGTCCAAAATTTTTCCCTGAGAAAGAACTTTTGAATCCTGGTTGTACCCATCTCATATTTTGATATCCTTGGAACTTTTTGCCTGTTTTTCCTGGTTGGACTAAGAGATTTTGTGGGGCTGGATGCAGAGGAAACACAGAGCTTGACTATTGATAACCCAGGGCATGGAGGAGCAAACATTTGGGGACGTATAATAAGTCTTTACTTATATTTAAGTAGTTATTGCGTTTAAAGTCCTTTTAGGTTCCCTGCCTCTTTTGAAGTGGGTTTCTTGTAGATATATATCACCTTCTTGATCATATAATTCCCTGGAGGCTATGGAACTTTTTCTCTGGGCTGTTTCATGCTTATATGTACTTATCCCTATAGTCTGGATTATATTTGTCTAGGAATCTAATCTAGCAATACAAGAAATCTTGTTATAGATAGTGTTCATTTAATTCAGCTCATTGTAAGGAAATCTCTGGGTATTATATTTAAATATATTTAATTTAGCTGTATTGTATTCTCTAAGGCTGTGACCTGTTGAGGAATCAGATAGGATTTTAATTGTTTACTGGTTAGCCATACCTTCTGAATCTGATTAATTGCTATAAATTGCTAAATATCCGGATATAATTTTAATGGTAATATTTGGCTAAGATTGTATTAAATAACTGCTATTAGTAACCCATATTGCATAATTGGTTCGTGCTGATTTATTTTTGCCTTGTTATAGACTTCACTGTTAGATTTGTACCCATAGGATCAAAGCAAAGTGTAGTAGTATCAAAGTTTGTTTTGTGTATCATTAAATGGTATATCGCTTGTTAGTAGCTTGTTTAATGTTTAATAAATCTGTATATATTTTTCCAAACTGAATCCTCTTTACTCCACAAGTATAATTTGCCGTGTTTAAAAAGATATCACCTGATAAGAACTACTGAAAAATAATACTAATGTATGGGAGATTACTGATGAGTAAATGATGAGAGACAGCTCCTTTTCAAACAGGGGCACAGGAAAGGGTTAGCCAAACCCCAATATCAATTTCAAAAAGGTAATTTTCCAGCCTCCAGTAGATTTTTAAAAGACCTTTATTAGTTTCTTACAGGGTCCATTGTAACAACGACGTTTCGAACCTATACCAGGTTCTTAATCATGTTTATAGAATAGTGTGCAGGTGTGTCTTTTATACCTGTCCATTTCCTATAAGATTACACCACAGTGCCATCATGTGGTCAAAATTTAAAATTACAAGTGATAAATAAAAAACTTGAGTTATTCAGCTTCTTGTACATCTTAGATTGAATTTTTAAGCTAGTTACCCTCTTTTTCTTAATTTTTTATATAGTTATCACATGCAACATTAAAACCAAATTTTACTATATTTACAAATAAAACCTATACACATAAGATATTGGAATCATATTAGCTACTACAGATAAATGCTACAGTTACCAATCAGAAAAATAATGACCATTCAAAATCTTTATTCAAACCTTCAGGTATCATAGTATTTAACTTATTAATCCAAAACATCTCCCTTCTTTTGAGCAATTGGTCTCTGTCACCTCCCCTCCTGGGTCTGTCAACTTGCTCAATAACTTGAAATCTCAGTTGACTGATGTTATGACCCATGGAGAGGAAGTGACAGGAAACAGGTGCCTCTGTATTTTTGTTCCTGATGTTGGATTTGTGTTCAGTGATTCTTGTTCTTACTTCCCTACTAGTTTCACCTATATAAATCCTGGCACACGGACATTTAATGAGGTATATAGAGTATGTGCTTCTACATGTTAGATATTTTTTGATTGGATATTTAGTCCCCTTAATAGGGTGGAAAAATTCTTTCCCCTTTATGTCATAGAACAAGATTTAGAGAGATTTTTTAGAAAACTAAAACTCAAGGTACACTTCTCTACACTCACTAGTATGACAGAAATACCTGTTATAATGGCAAAAGACAACATAAATAAGGACACTAAATTTAACAATCCAAAAATATATGGGATCAAAGGTAAGAGTAAATTTAACCCACCAACACAACATAGCGTAGCTACATTTGCAAAATTAGTTCAAAAAGAAGTAAAAAATTTATTAAAAAGAAACAGAAAAAGAGAATTAGTACAAATTGATAAGAAACAGCAAGAAGCCATCAATAAATTACAAAACAATAAAGAAATCATAATAAAGGAGGCAGATAAGGGTGGGGCAGTAGTGCTACTAAACAAAACAGATTATGTAAATGAAATTCTAAAACAATTAAATGATACTACAGTATATGAAGCACTAACTGGAGATCCCACAATGCAAATAAATAAAGAAATAGAACATATTACCAATATAGCAGTCAAGAATGGCATCATCACTAGTGAATTTAAGGAGTGCCTAATAGAAAAAAACCCAGTAAGACCTGTAATTTATGCTTCACCCAAAATACATAAAGACAAATTTAAACCCCCAGGCCGCCCAATAGTGGCAGGAGTAAATTCCATTTTTTCTAAAATTGCAACCTTCTTAGATAAAGTGTTACAGCCCTTCTTGTTAGAAACATCTTCTTACCTAAAAGACACCAATGATTTCCTTGAGAAACTAAAAGATATCGGACCAATTGGAGATAAATGCATCCTATATACACTAGACGTCACTAGTTTATATACTTCCATAAAGCACACCAGTGGCATTGAGGCTGTAACAAATACATTAAAAGTAAATAACAAATACACTGAGAAAGAAATACAGTTTTTGACAGACTTATTGTCTGTTATTCTATATCAAAATTACTTCCTATTCCAAGACACCTTTTATTTGCAAAAACAAGGTACTGCAATGGGCTCCAGTGTCGCCCCAACATATGCCAATATTTTTATGTCCCACATAGAAGAGAAATTTGTATACTCAAATCCATTATTTCTTCAATATGGTGCAGCATGGTGGAGATTTGTGGATGACATATTTGGCATATGGTGGGGCGACACTGAGAGCCTATGGCAGTTTGTTGAGCACCTCAATTCATCTGTCACAGGTTTAAAATTCACTCTTAACATTGAAGATACAGGAGTAGCATTTTTAGACACTTTTGTATATAAAGAACAAGGTTTCCTAAAAACAGATCTATATGTGAAACCCACAGACAAAAATAAAGTATTACAATATGATAGCTTCCACTCTAAAAAAACAATAGAAGCCATACCCCAAGGTCAATTTAAAAGAGTAAAAAGAATAGTTACTGACAAAAAGAAATGTGATATAAGATTAAAAGAAATGGCAGAAAAATTTAAAAGAAGAGGATACCCAGAAGAACTAATCACAAAACAATTAGAGTACTGCAACGATAAGGAAGATTGTAATACGAAAAACAAAACAAAAGAAAACAGAATGGTTTTTGTAACTCAATACAATACTTTAGGATCTAAAATTTCACATATTATTAATAAACACTGGCACATACTTCGAGAATGCAATCCTCAAGTTGAAGAATTCAAAAATATACCTATTGTAGCTTACAAAAAAACCAAGAACCTGAGAGATTTACTAGTAAGAGCAGATATTGGTAGCAAAAAGAAAAGCATTCAAACATCAATAGGACCTGACAATAGAGGTTGTTATCCTTGCCTACATTGTAGCCATTGTAGCTCCATAATAAAGGGGAAAGAATTTTTCCACCCTATTAAGGGGACTAAATATCCAATCAAAAAATATCTAACATGTAGAAGCACATACTCTATATACCTCATTAAATGTCCGTGTGCCAGGATTTATATAGGTGAAACTAGTAGGGAAGTAAGAACAAGAATCACTGAACACAAATCCAACATCAGGAACAAAAATACAGAGGCACCTGTTTCCTGTCACTTCCTCTCCATGGGTCATAACATCAGTCAACTGAGATTTCAAGTTATTGAGCAAGTTGACAGACCCAGGAGGGGAGGTGACAGAGACCAATTGCTCAAAAGAAGGGAGATGTTTTGGATTAATAAGTTAAATACTATGATACCTGAAGGTTTGAATAAAGATTTTGAATGGTCATTATTTTTCTGATTGGTAACTGTAGCATTTATCTGTAGTAGCTAATATGATTCCAATATCTTATGTGTATAGGCTTTATTTGTAAATATAGTAAAATTTGGTTTTAATGTTGCATGTGATAACTATAAAAAAATTAAGAAAAAGAGGGTAACTAGCTTAAAAATTCAATCTAAGATGTACAAGAAGCTGAATAACTCAAGTTTTTTATTTATCACTTGTAATTTTAAATTTTGACCACATGATGGCACTGTGGTGTAATCTTATAGGAAATGGACAGGTATAAAAGACACACCTGCACACTATTCTATAAACATGATTAAGAACCTGTTATAGGTTCGAAACGTCGTTGTTACAATGGACCCTGTAAGAAACTAATAAAGGTCTTTTAAAAATCTACTGGAGGCTGGAAAATTACTTTTTTGAGATTACTGATGAGACAATAGTAAATTATTTTGTAAGCTAGTTTATATATACTAACACGTTGGAGGTTACTGCCTAGATAGTCAAAATTAATATTGTAATCTAAAATATATAACACTCTGGAGCAGGTTAAAGGGGGACCCTGAAGTATTTCAGGATGAAAATGCCACCCTGAAATCAAACCAACAATTGCCCTATGGTGTGAATATGCAGGTATCTAACAATGTTGTAATCCCTGCTGGGACTGATAAATTTATTTACCCTTACAGGTAAAAAGGGGTCAGAAATTAAAAACTTCTGAAACGCTAATATGCATCTCCCATAGAGTGCAAAATCTGGGTATAACAATGACCCATACTCCCATGGTAAATATTCCAATACATGTTATTGTGCATAACATGACCCCACAGGATATCACCTTATCCAAGTGAACTACCATAGGATATGTGCTGGAATCCAATTATTACACTTTTGGATTCCAGAATAATATAATTGGGCTAATACCTGAAGGATACTTAGACACATAGAATTTGAAGGTAGATAAGAACCAAAAAGGCCCATCAAGTCTACCCATATTACATGTTACTTTTTCCTTAGGATAGCCTTATGCATGTCCCGGGCATTTTTAAATTCCTTTACAGTCTTTGTGTTTACCACCTCAAATGGAAGTTTATTCCATGAATTCACCACCCTTTCTGTAAAAAAATGCTTCCTCAAATTTCTCCTGAATCTGCTACCCTCTAACTTTAGATTGTGACCCCTTGTTTTGGCATTTATTTTTTTGTGAAAAATGCTTTCAGCTTCTATTTTATTAAGTCCCTTCATATATTTGAAGGTTTCTATCATGTCACCTCTTTCCCTTCTATCCTCTAAGCTATACATATTTAGATCATAGAGTCTTTCTTTGTACGTTTTATATTTTAGACCATGTACCATTTTAGTAGCCCTCCTTTGGACAGCTTCTAGTTTATTTATATCTTTCTGAAGATATGGTCTCCAGAACTGTACACAGTATTCCATATTTGGTCTAACTAATGATCTGTAAAGTGGCATAAGAACCTTGCTATTTCTGCTACTAAAACCTCTTCCAATGCAACCAAGCATTTGACTGGCCTTGCTGGCTGCACTGCGGCATTGTGTACCAAATTTTAAATAATCTGAAATAATAATTCCCAAGTCCCTTTCTTCTTTAATTACAGTCAGTAATGTACCATTGAGACTATAATTGGCCTTTGGGTTTTTGAATCCTATATGCATAATTTTGCTCTTGGTAATATTAAATTTCAGATCCCATTTATTTGACCAGTCCTCTAGTTTATTAATATCACAGTTCATTTGATCAACTCCTCCTGGAACATCTACCCTGTTACAATTTTTTGTATCATCAGCAAACAAACAAACCTTCCCCTTAAGCCCACTTTCAATATTACTTATGAACATGTTAAACAAAACAGGCCCAATAACTAACCCTTGGGGAACACCACTAGTAACTGATGCCTCATTTGAATGTACTCCATTAATTGAAACCCTCTGTCGTCTATCTTTAAGCTAGCATTCTACCCACTTAACAATCTTAGCATCTATTCCAAGGCAATACATTTTGTGAATAAGTTTGTTGTATGGGACAGTGTCAAATGCTTTGCTAAAGTCTAGATATGCAACATCTACGGCTCCTCCCTTGTCTATTATTTTAGTTACATGGTAAAAGAAATCAATTAGATTAGTCTGGCATGATCTTCCAGCAGTGAAACCATGCTGTCCTTTGTCTTCTAAGTTGTTTGTTTGAAGGAAAGATACAAGTCTTTCCTTTAAAAGAGTTTCCATTAATTTCCCTGCAATTGCGGTCAAACTGACTGGCCTATAGTTAGCAGAATCTTCCCTACTACCCTTTTTATGAAGAGGGACTACATTGGCAATTTTCCAATCTTTTGGAACAACTCCTGTTAGAAGTGACTGATTAAATAAATCAGCTAATGGAGTAGCTATTACGGATCGAAGTTCTCTTAGAACCCTTGGATGAATATTATCTGGACCCACAGACTTATTTACTTTTATTTTTGATAAAGCCCTTGAAACCTCTTCCTCTGTAAAAAGAAAAGTACTACTCACATTATTATTTACAGTAACATCCCTTAATAGAATCTCACTATCTTTACCGTCTGTTGTAAAGACTGAACAAAAGTAATCATTTAAACAGTTTGCTATTTGTTTATCTTCTTCCACTACTCTATCATCATTCTTGAGTCTAACTATCCCTCTGTTAGTTTTTCTCTTTTCACTGATATATCTAAAGAAGGTTTTGTCACCGTTTTTTTACAGATTGTGCTATTTTCTCTTCTGCATCAGCTTTAGCCTTTCTGATTAACCGCTTTGTCATCTTTTGACGGGTTCTCCATTTTTCTTTATCCTTTTCTGAGCCAGTGATTTTGAATTTTTTATAGACCGTCTTTTTTGTCTTAACTGCATGTGCTACTTCTCTTGAAAACCATATTGGTTTTCTTTTACTTTTACAAACAAGCCTAATACAGTGTTTAGTTGCATCTAGAATAACATTTTTAAAATATTAACACTGTTCTTGTACTCCTGTAATCTGTGCCATCCCTTTTAGAGATTCATCTAGGTATCTGCCCATGTAAGAAAAATTAGTTGATCTAAAGTCTAAGGCCTAGATTTGGAGTTCGGCGGTAAAAGGGCTGTTAACGCTCCGCGGGCTTTTTTCTGGCCGCACCATAAATTTAACTCTGGTATCGAGAGTTAAAACAAATGCTGCGTTAGGCTCCAAAAAAGGAGCGTAGAGCATTTTTACCGCAAATGCAACTCTCGATACCAGAGTTGCTTACGGACGCGGCCGGCCTCAAAAACGTGCTCGTGCACGATTCCCCCATAGGAAACAATGGGACTGTTTGAGCTGAAAAAAAACCTAACACCTGCAAAAAAGCAGCGTTCAGCTCCTAACGCAGCCCCATTGTTTCCTATGGGGAAACACTTCCTACGTCTGCACCTAACACCCTAACATGTACCCCGAGTCTAAACACCCCTAACCTTACACTTATTAACCCCTAATCTGCCGCCCCCGCTATCGCTGACCCCTGCATTACACTTTTAACCCCTAATCTGCCGCTCCGTAAACCGCCGCAACCTACGTTCTCCCTATGTACCCCTAATCTGCTGCCCCTAACACCGCCGACCCCTATATTATATTTATTAACCCCTAATCTGCCCCCCACAACGTCGCCGACACCTACCTACACTTATTAACCCCTAATCTGCCGAGCGGACCTGAGCGCTACTATAATAAAGTTATTAACCCCTAATCCGCATCACTAACCCTATCATAAATAGTATTAACCCCTAATCTGCCCTCCCTAACATCGCCGACACCCAACTTCAATTATTAACCCCTAATCTGCCGACCGGAGCTCACCGCTATTCTAATAAATGGATTAACCCCTAAAGCTAAGTCTAACCCTAACACTAACACCCCCCTAACTTAAATATAATTTTTATCTAACGAAATAAATTAACTCTTATTAAATAAATTATTCCTATTTAAAGCTAAATACTTACCTGTAAAATAAATCCTAATATAGCTACAATATAAATTATAATTATATTATAGCTATTTTAGGATTAATATTTATTTTACAGGCAACTTTGTAATTATTTTAACCAGGTACAATAGCTATTAAATAGTTAAGAACTATTTAATAGTTACCTAGTTAAAATAATAACAAATTTACCTGTAAAATAAATCCTAACCTAAGTTATAATTAAACCTAACACTACCCTATCAATAAAATAATTAAATAAACTACCTACAATTACCTACAATTAACCTAACACTACACTATCAATAAATTAATTAAACACAATTCCTACAAATAAATACAATTAAATAAACTAGCTAAAGTACAAAAAATAAAAAAGAACTAAGTTACAGAAAATAAAAAAATATTTACAAACATAAGAAAAATATTACAACAATTTTAAACTAATTACACCTACTCTAAGCCCCCTAATAAAATAACAAAGACCCCCAAAATAAAAAATTCCCTACCCTATTCTAAATTAAAAAAGTTACAAGCTCTTTTACCTTACCAGCCCTGAACAGGGCCCTTTGCGGGGCATGCCCCAAGAAGTTCAGCTCTTTTGCCTGTAAAAAAAAACATACAATACCCCCCCCCCAACATTACAACCCACCACCCACATACCCCTAATCTAACCCAAACCCCCCTTAAATAAACCTAACACTAATCCCCTGAAGATCTTCCTACCTTGTCTTCACCATCCAGGTATCACCGATCCGTCCTGGCTCCAAGATCTTCATCCAACCCAAGCGGGGGTTGGCGATCCATAATCCGGTGCTCCAAAGTCTTCCTCCTATCCGGCAAGAAGAGGACATCCGGACCGGCAAACATCTTCTCCAAGCGGCATCTTCGATCTTCTTCCATCCGGTGCGGAGCGGGTCCATCTTGAAGCAGGCGACGCGGATCCATCCTCTTCTTCCGATGTCTCCCGACTAATGACGGTTCCTTTAAGGGACGTCATCCAAGATGGCGTCCCTCGAATTCCGATTGGCTGATAGGATTCTATCAGCCAATCGGAATTAAGGTAGGAATTTTCTGATTGGCTGATGGAATCAGCCAATCAGAATCAAGTTCAATCCGATTGGCTGATCCAATCAGCCAATCAGATTGAGCTCGCATTCTATTGGCTGATCGGAACAGCCAATAGAATGCGAGCTCAATCTGATTGGCTGATTGGATCAGCCAATCGGATTGAACTTGATTCTGATTGGCTGATTCCATCAGCCAATCAGAAAATTCCTACCTTAATTCCGATTGGCTGATAGAATCCTATCAGCCAATCGGAATTCGAGGGACGCCATCTTGGATGACGTCCCTTAAAGGAACCGTCATTAGTCGGGAGACATCGGAAGAAGAGGATGGATCCGCGTCGCCTGCTTCAAGATGGACCCGCTCCGCACCGGATGGAAGAAGATCGAAGATGCCGCTTGGAGAAGATGTTTGCCGGTCCGGATGTCCTCTTCTTGCCGTATAGGAGGAAGACTTTGGAGCACCGGATTATGGATCGCCAACCCCCGCTTGGGTTGGATGAAGATCTTGGAGCCAGGACGGATCGGTGATACCTGGATGGTGAAGACAAGGTAGGAAGATCTTCAGGGGATTAGTGTTAGGTTTATTTAAGGGGGGTTTGGGTTAGATTAGGGGTATGTGGGTGGTGGGTTGTAATGTTGGGGGGGGGGTATTGTATGTTTTTTTTTACAGGCAAAAGAGCTGAAATTCTTGGGGCATGCCCCGCAAAGGGCCCTGTTCAGGGCTGGTAAGGTAAAAGAGCTTGTAACTTTTTTAATTTAGAATAGGGTAGGGAATTTTTTATTTTGGGGGGCTTTGTTATTTTATTAGGGGGCTTAGAGTAGGTGTAATTAGTTTAAAATTGTTGTAATATTTTTCTTATGTTTGTAAATATTTTTTTATTTTCTGTAACTTAGTTCTTTTTTATTTTTTGTACTTTAGCTAGTTTATTTAATTGTATTTATTTGTAGGAATTGTGTTTAATTAATTTATTGATAGTGTAGTGTTAGGTTTAATTGTAGATAATTGTAGGTAGTTTATTTAATTAATTTATTGATAGTGTAGTGTTAGGTTTAATTATAACTTAGGTTAGGATTTATTTTACAGGTAAATTTGTTATTATTTTAACTAGGTAACTATTAAATAGTTCTTAACTATTTAATAGCTATTGTACCTGGTTAAAATAATTACAAAGTTGCCTGTAAAATAAATATTAATCCTAAAATAGCTATAATATAATTATAATTTATATTGTAGCTATATTAGGATTTATTTTACAGGTAAGTATTTAGCTTTAAATAGGAATAATTTATTTAATAAGAGTTAATTTATTTCGTTAGATAAAAATTATATTTAACTTAGGGGGGTGTTAGTGTTAGGGTTAGACTTAGCTTTAGGGGTTAATACATTTATTAGAATAGCGGTGAGCTCCGGTCGGCAGATTAGGGGTTAATAATTGAAGGTAGGTGTCGGCGATGTTAGGGAGGGCAGATTAGGGGTTAATACTATTTATGATAGGGTTAGTGAGGCGGATTAGGGGTTAATAACTTTATTATAGTAGCGCTCAGGTCCGCTCGGCAGATTAGGGGTTAATAAGTGTAGGCAGGTGTCGGCGATGTTGAGGGGGGCAGATTAGGGGTTAATAAATATAATATAGGGGTCGGCGGTGTTAGGGGCAGCAGATTAGGGGTACATAGGGATAACGTAGGTGGCGGCGATTTGCGGTCGGAAGATTAGGGGTTAATTATTGTAAGTAGCTGGCGGCGACGTTGTGGGGGGCAGGTTAGGGGTTAATAAATATAATACAGGGGTCGGCGGGGTTAGGGGCAGCAGATTAGGGGTACATAAATATAACGTAGGTGGCGGTCGGCAGATTAGGGGTTAAAAATTTTAATCGAGTGGCGGCGGTGTGGGGGGAGCTCGGTTTAGGGGTACATAGGTAGTTTATGGGTGTTAGTGTACTTTAGGGTACAGTAGTTAAGAGCTTTATGAACCGGCGTTAGCCAGAAAGCTCTTAACTCCTGCTATTTTCAGGCGGCTGGAATTTTGTCGTTAGAGCTCTAACGCTCACTTCAGAAACGACTCTAAATACCGGCGTTAGAAAGATCCCATTGAAAAGATAGGCTACGCAAATGGCGTAGGGGGATCTGCGGTATGGAAAAGTCGCGGCTGTAAAGTGAGCGTTAGACCCTTTAATCACTGACTCCAAATACCAGCGGGCGGCCAAAACCAGCGTTAGGAGCCTCTAACGCTGGTTTTCACGGCTAACGCCAAACTCCAAATCTAGGCCTAAGACTTTTGTTTTACTATGGTTGCACAGTACCTTTGCCTGAATATTAAACCATACAGACTGATGATCACTAGAGCCTAAGTTCTCACCCACAAATACCTCAGATACTATATCACTGTTTGTAAGTACTAAATCTAATATAGTTCCTTTACATGTTGGTTCTTTTACTAGTTGCTCAAGAGATTCCCCTTGTAAAGATTCCAGGATATATTTACTTCTAGTTGATTTGGCAACAGGTACTTCCCAGTCTACATCAGGCATATTAAAGTCCCCCACTACTATAACATTGCCCTTCATTGTAATTTTGGCTATTTAATCAATTAATAAATTGTCTGATGCTTCATCCTGTAATGGTGGTCTATATACTACTCCTATTCTAAACACCTGTTTCCCTAACACTTAGTTACCCAAACACTTTCTACATTGTCATTTTTTTCTACAATTTCAGTTACTTTAATATTGTCTTTCACGTACAGAGCAACTCCGCCCCCTTTTTCTCCTACTCTTTTTTTTTTTAAACAAGATGTAACCAGGTTTGACTGTTTCCCAGTCATGAGAGTCATTGTACCATGTCTCTGTTATAGCTACTAAATCCAATTTATCTTGAATCATTATTGCAGTAAGTGCAGGTAATTTACTTACTAAATTGCAAACATTTGTGCACATTGCATATTCTCAAATCCTTTTGCATGGTCAATACAACCCCTGCCTACATTATTCAAAGTCTTATTCCTAAAAGTAATGTTTTTTTCCTTAAATAAACAAGAATCTAAAATTTGGTTGACTGTCTTGGCATGCTCTGGGGGACAGATGGGTATATTAACTCTGTCCCCCTTCATTAGTTTAAATTGCTACTAATAAAGTCTTTAAATTCTTTACACAATACTCCTGTCACTTTAATATCCAGATGCAAACCATCCTTCTTATACAAGCTGCTATCAAGCCAAACAGGGCTAACAAAACCACATCTTCTCTCCCTACACCACCTCTCTAACCAAGAGTTAAATTCTATAATATGCTGCATTCTTCCTTCTTCCTGTCCATACACAGGTAAAACAGCAGAAAAGGACACAGCCACATGATCTAAACAACTTCCTAGTTTAAACAACTCCTTTTGCACAGCAAAAACATAATTTCTAGCCAGATCATTAGTACCTAGGTGGACAATAACATTTAACTAATTGTCTTTTCTAGCTGCCTTAACAATTCTTGAAAACATAATTTATGCTTACCTGATAAATTTATTTCTCTTGTGATGTATCGAGTCCACGGATTCATCCTTACTTGTGGGATATTCTCCTCCCCTACAGGAAGTGGCAGAGAGAGCACCCACAGCAGAGCTGCCTATATAGCTCCCCCCTTAGCTCCACCCCCAGTCATTCGACCGAAGGCTAGGAAGAAAAAGGAGAAACTATAGGGTGCAGTGGTGACTGAAAGTTTAAAAATAAAAATATATATGCCTGTCTTAATAAACAGGGCGAGCCGTGGACTCGATACATCACAAGAGAAATAAATTTATCAGGTAAGCATAAATTATGTTTTCTCTTGTAAGATGTATCGAGTCCACGGATTCACCCTTACTTGTGGGATACCAATACCAAAGCTTTAGGACACGGATGAAGGGAGGGACAATACAGGGACCTTAAACGGAAGGCACCACTGCTTGTAGAACCTTTCTCCCAAAAATAGCCTCCGAAGAAGCAAAAGTATCAAATTTGGAAAATTTGGAAAAACTATGAAACGAAGACCAAGTCGCCGCATTACAAATCTGTTCAACAGAAGCCTCATTTTTAAAAGCCCATGTGGAAGCCACAGCTCTAGTAGAATGAGCAGTAATTCTTTCAGGAGACTGTTGGCCAGCAGTCTCATAAGCCAAACGGATGATGCTTTTCAGCCAAAAGGAAAGAGAGGTAGCCGTAGCCTTCTGACCTCTCCGCTTACCAGAATAAACAACAAACAATGAAGATGTTTGACATAAATCTTTAGTTGCTTGTAAGTATAACTTTAAAGCACGAACCATATCAAGATTGTGCAACAGACGTTCCTTCTTTGAAGAAGGATTAGGACACAGTGAATGAACAACAAACTCTTCGAGCCAAAGAGATAGCTACGAAAAACAAAACTTTCCAAGATAGAAGCTTAATATCCATGGAATGCATAGGTTCAAACGGAACCCCTTGAAGAACTTTAAGAACTAAATTTAGGCTCCATGGCAGAGCAACAGGTTTAAATACAGGCTTGATTCTGACCAAAGCCTGACTAAATGCTCTAACGTCTTTGACATCTGCCAGACATTTGTGTAGATGAATAGACAAAGCAGATATTTGTCCTTATAAGGAACTAGCTGATAATCCCTTCTCCAAACCTTCTTGGAGAAAAGACAATATTCTAGGAATCCTAATCTTACTCCCTGAGTAACCTTTGGATTCACACCAATAAAGATATTTGCGCCAAATCTTATGATAGATCTTCCTGGTGACAGGCTTTCTAGCCTGAATCAGGGTATCAATGACCGACTCAGAGAAACCATGCTTTGATAGAATCAGGCGTTCAATCTCCAAGCAGTCAGACGCAGAGAAATTAGATTTGGATGCGTGAACAGACCTTGGTTTAGAAGGTCCTGCCTCATTGGCAGAGTCCATGGTAGAACCGAGGACATGTCCACTAGGTCTGCATACCAAGTCCTGCGTGGCCACGCAGGTGCTATCAGAATCACCGAAGCTCTCTCCTGCTTTATTCTGGCAACCAGACGTAGAAGGAGAGGAAATACATAGGCCAGATTGAAGGACCAAGGCACTGCTAGAGCATCTATCAGTACCGCCTTGGGATCCCGGGACCTGGACCCGTAACGAGAAAGTTTGGCATTCTGACGGGACGCAATCAGATCCAATTCTGGTGTGCCCCATAGCTGAATCAGCTGGGCAAATACCTCCGGATGGAGTTCCCACTCCCCCAGATGAAAAGTCTAACGACTTAGGAAATCCGCCTCCCAGTTCTCTACTCCTGGGATGTGGATTGCTGAGAGATGGCAAGAGTGATCCTCTGCCCATCGGATTATTTTGGTTACCTCCAACATCGCTAGAGAACTCCTTGTTCCTCCTTGATGATTGATATAAGCTACAGTCGTGATGTTGTCCGACTAAAACCTGATGAATTTGGCCGCAGCAAGCTGAGGCCACGCCTGAAGCGCATTGAATATCGCTCTCAGTTCTAGAATATTTATCGGGAGAAGAGATTCCTCCCGAGACCATAAGCCCTGTGCTTTCAGGGAGTTCCAGACTGCATCCCAGCCTAGCAGGCTGGTATCTGTCGTTACAATGAGCCACTCTGGCCTGCGGAAACACATTCCCTGAGACAGGTGGTCCTGAGACAACCACCAGAGAAGAGAATCTCTGGTCCAGATGCAGTTGAGGAGACAAATCTGCATAATCCCCATTCCACTGTTTGAGCATGCATAGATGTAGTGGTCTGAGGTGTAGGCGGGCAAAAGGAACTATGTCCATTGCCGCTACCATAAGTCTGATTACCTCCATATACTGAGCCACTGATGGCCGAGGAATGGAACGAAGAGCTCGGCAAGTGGTTAAGAGCTTTGATTTTCTGACCACCGTCAGAAATATTTTCATTTCTATTGAGTCTATCAGAGTCCCTAGGAAGGAAACTCTTATAAGAGGGAAGAGAGAACTCTTTTATGTTCACCGTCCACCCGTGAGATCTCAGAAAAGCCAACACAATGTCCGTGTGAGACTTGGATAGCTGGAAAGTTGACGCCTGAAATAAGATGTCGTCTAGATAAGGCACCACTGCTATGCCCTGTGGTCGTAGAACCACCAGAAGGGACCCTAGCACCCTTGTGAAAATTCTGTGAATAGGGATGTGTAGATACGCATCCCTTAAATCCAAGGTGGTCATATATTGACCCTCCTGGATCAGAGGTAGAATAGACCGAATAGTCTCCATCTTGAATGATGGAACTTTGAGGAACTTATTTAGAATTTTGAGATCCAAGATTGATCTGAAAGTTCCCTCTTTTTTGGAAACCACAAACAGGTTTGAGTAAAAACCTAGCCCCTGTTCTCTTTTGGGACTGGGCGGATCACCCCCATGGTATGTAGGTCTTCTACACAGCGTAAGAACGCCTCTCTCTTTGTCTGTTTACAGACAATCGAGAAATGTGAAAAGTCCCCCTTGGAAGAGAGCCTTTGAATTCCAGAAAATATCCCTGGGACACAATTTCTAAAACCCAGGGATCGTGAACATCTCTTGCCCAAGCCTGAGCGAAGAGAGAGAGTCTGCCCCCTACTAGATCCTGGTCCTGGATCGGGGGCTACCCCTTCATGCTGTCTTAGAGGCAGCTGCAGGCTTCTTGGCCTGTTTACCCTTGTTCCAAGCCTGGTTAGGTCTCCAGACTGACTTGGATTGGGCAAAATTCCCCTCTTGCTTTGCAGCAGAGGAAGCTAAAGTGGGACCACTCTTGAAATTCCAAAAGGAACGAAAATTATTTTGTTTGGTCCTCAACTTATTTGCTATCTGGAGGGAGGGCATGACCTTTCCCTCCAGTGATGTCTGAAATAATCTCTTTCAGTTCAGGCCCGAATAGGGTCTTTCCTTTGAAAGGGATGTTCAAAAGTTTAGTTTTAGATGACACATCAGCAGACCAGGATTTAAGCCATAACGCCCTGCGTGCTAAAATGGCAAAACCTGAATTCTTTGCCGCTAATTTAGCCAGTTGAAAAGCGGCATCTGTAATAAAAGAATTAGCCAATTTAAGGGCCTTAATTCTGTCCAAAATTTCTTCTAATGGAGTCTCCATCTGAAGAGCCTCTTCTAGAGCCTCAAACCAGAAAGCAGCTGCAGCAGTTGCAGGAACAATGCACGCAATAGGTTGAAGAAGAAAACCTTGATGAACAAAAATTTTCTTCACGAGACCCTCTAATTTTTTATCCATAGGATCTTTGAATGCATAACTGACTTCAATAGGTATAGTTGTACGCTTAGACAGAGTAGAAATAGCTCCCTCCACCTTAGGAACTGTCTGCCACGAGTCCCGCATGGTGTCAGATATGGGAAACATTTTCTTAAAAACAGGAGGGGGAATGAACGGAATACCTGGTCTATCCCACTCCTTAGCAATAATATTCACAATCCTCTTAGGGACTGTAAAAAAACATCAGTGTAAACAGGAACCTCTAAGTATTTATCCATCTTACACAATTTCTCTGGGACCACTATAGGGTCACAATCATCTAGAGCCGCTAATACCTCCCTGAGCAATAAGCGCAGGTGTTCAAGCTTAAATTTAAAGGCCATCATATCAGAATCTGTCTGAGGAAGCGTCTTTCCTGAATCAGAAATTTCTCCCTCAGATAACAAATCCCTCACCCCTACCTCAGAGCATTGTGAGGGCATATCAGATACGGCTACTAAAGCGTCAGACTGCTCAGCATTTCCTTAACCCAGAGCTGTCCCGCTTTCCTTGTAAACCAGGCAGATAGGATAAAACCTCTGTGAGGGTTGTATTCATAACTGTGGCCATGTCTTGTAAAATAAATGAATTTGACGCACTAGAGGTACTTGGCGTCACTTGTGCGGGCGTTACTGGTTGTGACACTTGGGGAGAGCTAGATGGCGAACCCTCATTCACTTCTGACTGAGAATCATCTATTGCTCTATTTTTAAGTGCTAATATATGTTCTTTATAGTTTATAGACATATCAGTACAATTGGGACACATTCTAAGAGGGGGTACCACAATGGCTTCCAAACATATTGAACAAGGATTTTCCTTGGTGTCAGACATGTTAAACAGGCTAGTAATGTAACAAGCAAGCTTGGAAAACACTGTAATCAAAGTAAATAACACATAGAAATAAAACGGTACTGTGCCTTTAAGAGAAAAAAAGCTGCACAAATTCTGCAAAACAGTGTAAAAAAGCAGTAAACTTAACAAATTTTTTACAGTAGTATATTATATCCTTAGTAACTTTGCACAGCTATGCAAATAAACAAATAACCCCTTAATGGAAAAACCGGATTGAAAAAACATCAAAACCGGTAAAAAAGACTTACAGCACTTTGCGACAGTTCTGCTGTGGCTCCTACCTGCCCTTCAGAACAATTTGTGGGGAAAAAAACTTGTTTTACAGCCCTCAAACATGGCAGGAACCTCTGGAGAAGCAGTTAGAAGTCTCAGAGGAAAAGAAACTGCACAACTGAGGCGCGAAAATAGGCCCCTCCCACCTCACTCAATGTTTTGAGGCCTAACAGACAATCACTAGAGTGTCTCTAAATTAACCATGTGGGTTAGAAAACTCAAAAACAAGCCACAATGACCCCTTTAGTCCCTTCAAAAAACGTTATAATTGCATCATTTACTGAATAAACAAAAACGTTTTTACCAAACAGTGTCACCAGTAACTAATGAGCCCTTCATGCAAGCTGAAATTCCTATCCAAGTGTCTGAATACAGCTTACCCTTCCCTCATGGGGATATTGCCAGCCTTTTCTAGAAATAACACAGTCTGTCTAGAAAAAAATAGACTGAACATACCTTAATGCAGTTTAGCCTGCAAACTGTTACCCCAACTGAAGTTTTCCTGTACTCTTCACCCCTAGTGAGAACAGCAGTGGATCTTAGTTACAAAATGCTAAGATCATCATCCTCCTTGCAGAAATCTTCATCCCTTTTCTGCCAGAGAGTAAATAGTACACACCGGTACCATTTAAAATAACAAACTTTTGCTTGAAAAAATAAAAACCTAACATTTTTGTCACCACACTCCTCTTTGCCCTTCCTAGCAGTTAAGCAGGCAGAGAGAATGACTGGGGGGTGGAGCTAAGGGGGGAGCTATATAGGCAGCTCTGCTGTGGGTGCTCTCTCTGCCACTTCCTGTAGGGGAGGAGAATATCCCACAAGTAAGGATGAATCCGTGGACTCGATACATCTTACAAGAGAAATATGATTTAAATCTCTGTGAGCGGTAGAACCTGGAAGACTTCTAACCTCTCTCAAATCTCCTTTATCATCATCTATCTGTACATTTCTTAAAATGGAGTCACCTATTAACAAGGTCTTACAGAAATTTACATTTGCAGATCTTACCTTGGATTTCTTGTTTGCAGATTCAGACACCAGAAACTCAGACCTCCCTGTTACACTGTCAGAAGTACTAGCAGTTGTGCTCTCTTCTTCACAGATGTCAGCAGTAATAGCAGCATAAGAGTTTTTCAAAGGCAGAGGATGAGGAGTATGCCTTTGTTCTACTGTTCTTACCCTTCCTGTGCCAACAGTTGTCCATCTCTTTTTTCTTAGTCTCTGGGGTAGAGGTGCAGCTTCCTTAGGAGGCTGCTTTGAGCAAACAGACATGTTATTTATTGTATCTTTAGATAAGCTATTTCTTTCCATAAGAGAGAAAACTGCTTACACACTGGGCAGCCTCTGAATCTCCAGAATACTGCACAATCAAACAGGGAAAGGCATCCATTGCACTGAATCTGAGACATGTTTAAATAAATATGTAGATACTCTATCAAATAACTACAAAATTTAACCTCCTCACTGACTAACTCTGAATAACTCCTGAAATAACTCTTGCACTTAATGCAATCCTTATATAGATGAGATCCTTATTTTAGTGAGATCCACAGAGCTATATTAGCAGAGCTAATAGAGAACCCTTTAAATAGATACTAGAAACTTGGGGTTCTCTCCTAATTGCCTACAAATTAAAAACACACAATTGGTTTCCAAAATATAAAAGCCCCTATTGTAGAAAATGCTAAGTGACTTTACTTTATAACTATACAGTTGCAGAATTCAAATCTAATTCACAAGATGAATGCTTGTGAATATTCTGCTCCCTAATGAAATAACTCTTGCACTTAATGCAATCCTTATATAGATGATATCCTTATTTTAGTGAGATCCACTGAGCTAACTGAAGAACAGTTAATAGAATAATCCTTTGCATCTATGCCAGAGGGATTGTTTACAATTCAGTCTATTTATCCCTTCAGCTCAGAGGAAGGCATCTGTAAAATTGAAGAGTCCTCCCTAGTATTTGATCAGCTGATCAAAGAGCAAGAATACCCCAATACTCAGAATCATGGGGGCAAGGTAAATTATAATCAAGGGGATCTCACCTCTAGGTTGGAAGAAGCCTATGAGATAGGACAGCCTGAAATTTTTCAAAGAGCAAAACTCCTTAGCTAATGGCTGTTCTAATGATGGAGAACGCCAACAGCTACGAGAACTCCTGATGGTATACCAGGACATTTTTGCTAGGGATTCTTATGACTGTGGGACTACAGACTTGCACATTGCAGGAATCCAAACCGATCCCAATGCACCATCTGTATTTGTTAAAACAATACAGACTCCCTTTAGCCTCCTATGATGCTCTTGCAGAAATCATAAGGAACTTAGAAGAAAGGGGTATCATCAGACAGGTGCATAACTCTTATAATAATTCTATTCTAGGTATTGTTAAACCCAATGGACAATGGCGTTTGTGTGCCGACTTAAGACAGCTGAACAAACGAGTATATATGTCTGGCTGGCCTGTACCATACATTGACCAGTGCAGATGCAGGGATCTAAAATATTCACTGCCATCGATTGCGCGCAGGGATACTGGACCATAAAGGTACACGAGGAAGACCAGTAAAAGTTTGCATTCTCCTTGCAAAAGGTCCAGTATGCATTCCAAACACTTCTGTTTGGATACTTAAATTCAGGGCATGAATTTGCTGTATTCATGCATAAGGCTATGCCTGATGCACTGGAAAGGGGGACATTATCTTATGCTGATGTTTTAATCGAAAGCACAGACTTTGAAAGACACATCCCGGAGCTTAAACATGTCCTTAGCCAACTTAAAAGGGCAGGTGTCAAGCTATCCCTACAAAAAGCCCAATGGTGCCGTACTTGTGTGAACTTCTTGGGACATGAAGTTACTTCTGAAGGGTTAAATCCTCAGAAGAAAAAGGTGGAAGCTTTAACAAATTCCAAAAACCCACCTAACTTAAAGGAATTGAGATCATTCCTGGGTATGACAAATTATTCTCGCAAATTTATTGAAAACTATGCAGAATTAGCTAAACCACTGCTACATCTTCTAAAGAAGGATGTGAAATGGCACTGAGGTGAGTCTCAAGAGACAGCCATCAGAGAGCTGAAGAGAAAACTCACTCAAGCACCTTGCTTAGCATACCCTGAAGGCAGTAATTCTTTCTACTTAGAAACAGGTTACACAGATATAAGCATGAGTGCTGTCTTATACCAAAAGCATGATAATTTAAGCAAAGTCATTGCTTATGCGAGCAAAGCTCTATCCCCAGTAGAAATAAAATTTAGTGATTGAGAAAAAGCCCTCTTATCTACTGTGTGGGCTCTACAAATTTTCTGCAGCTACATACAGAGCGAGAAAATTATTGTAGAAACGGCTCACCAGCCTTTGCTCTATCTGCAAAGTGAGAAAATTAGAGATGGGAATATGTCAAATAGCCGCATAACAGCTTGAACTCTCTCCTTACAAGGCTGGCCTTTAGAAATTTGCTATAAAAAAACCCAAAAGGAATCCATTCGCACAGGGGCTTGCTGAACTCCATGACTGTACTGCTAAGGATCATGGGGAAGAGTTATTAGACGATTTCCTGGAGGAACAATTGCTTTATTTATATATAAAATGTATAATGAGGACCAGTGTCAAACATTACCTTGGGCATATGTTGATGGTTGTTCTTACCATGCCACTATTGAAAATGAACGCAGATTGGTAGCTGGCATTGGTATTACTTGGTCAAATGGATTCCCAAATATTTCAGTAGGTTTCAACATTGGACCAAGATCCAGTCAAATTGCAGAACTCACTGCTGTGCTAAAACCATTGAAATGGCTATTGAACAAGGTATTCATGAATTCGTGATCATTACTGACTGTGCGTAACAGTTTTGTTGAATAACTGCCAGCTTGGAAAAGAAATGGCATGCAGAAACCTAACAACAAACCTGTCAAACATGGCAAGTTGTTCTGTGAAATTGATAAGCTAGTGGTGTCAAATGGTTTAACCATACACTAGAAAAAGACCAAGGGTCATTCCAGAATTCAAGGTCCTGATAAGGAAGGCAATGATCTTGCAGATTAATTAGCAAAACAAGGAGCCATAACTGCAGGGCTGCTTAATATTGACCACTTAATGGGTGCAATTCAGATAGAGGTCATTACCAGAAATCAGGCTAAACAACAGGATGTGCCTAACATGGTATAATAGAGTCAGGATTCTCTTAGTGATGATCTGATCACTAGTCAAAGAGAAGACCCCATTATAGGTATTTTCTATAAACATATAGAAGACCCTGAAAACAACCCCATCTCAAAAGAGGACGGTATTTGTAAGGAAGATCTTAGCATCTTAATGAAATCCAGATCACAATTCAAGTTACAAGATGGTTTGTTAATAAGAACAAAAGATATAAGGAGGGTGGTGCATATAGAACATACACCACACTCCTAGGGGGCGCTAACAATAAGCAGCAAACAGGTAAGCAAATATATACAGATAATTAAGAGAATATACAATAAACCTAGCACACTTATATCAGATTATTAGAGATGATATGCTCACAGATGATATTGGTGTAATCAAATAACAAAATGTCCGCACAAAGAATAATCCAAAAGAAAGAAGGCAGCTCTCTGTCATAGGACGGTCATCCTGGTGTGGTGTGATCTATAAGAAAAAGAAGCACAGAGGCGCCAACATGGCCTAGTAATGTCACGGCAGTCGGATACAAAACATCAGCAGGATAGGAAATATACTCACAAGCGTAGCGCACCCAAATGGTGCTATTGTGGCAGCCTGGAACATCAAACAGTGGTCCAGCTCACTGGTGTCTCCAGCCAGATAGAGATGATCCTTGGCGAGGGCCTATCCTATGATGCCTATAAGGGCAAAAAAGGCACACACATAGCCCAGTAACGTTTGTACACCAGATAAAAAAGGATTCAAGGTTGTACTTACAGGAAACAAAGCACCACCAGGTGCAATATCAGCAGTACTGGGACCTCTCAGCCGCCCAGTGGACTGTGGAATCCAATTTGCAGGATGCAGAAAATCACCACTTTGGAAGATAGGACTAGCACACACACTCTGCCCCCAAACAGGAGCAGAATAATTGTGATAAAGCAAGTGTATATTTAAAAACTTTTATTTTAAAAACAGCGACATGTTTCTCAGCCACCACAGGCTGTTTCCTCAAGCTATGTTAAAATGTTAACAACACTTGCTTTATAAAGACAATAGAACACATAAAACTAAATCTTATAGGCTAATTAATTTCTAAAGTGTGAACACCTGTTGCACAGGTCAGCAGTTGGTAGGCATGGAAACCCCTATATACAAAGCTCTCATATGTAACAAAAACCATTTTGAGCAAATCCCAAATAAGAATAGATATCTCTGTATTAACCTCCATACCATTGCCAAAACCAAAATAGACAATAGCAATAACCTTGTAACCCTTCAAATTAAGATTAAAAAATAAAAAATGGAGAACAGTAATATGATAATCACAATAAAAACATTTGTTATACACCTCAAAATAAAATAATCACAATATGTACAACAATATAATATACCCACATAAAAAACATAAGCAAGATACATGTAATTTAATAGTCTCTATTCTACATATAATCACTTAATATGCCTGACCACATGTATGTTTTATATCACAATAGATCTATATTTTTAATTTTAATCCACTCTCTCATTCTTTCCCGCCTTGATTACTGCAACTCTGTCCTCTCTGGTCTCCCCTCCTGCCGCCTAGCTCCTTTACAATCCATAATGAATGCCTCTGCCAGACTCATCTTCCTTACACGTCGCTCTTCATCTGCTGCGCCTCTCTGCCAATCCCTTCACTGGCTTCCTCTTGCCTCTAGGATCAAACACAAAACTCTCACTCTTACATACAAAGCCCTCAACTGCACTGCTCCCCGCTACATCTCAGACCTTGTCTCCAGATACTCTCCCTCCCGTCCCCTTCGCTCTGCTCATGACCTCCTACTCTCCTCCTCTCTTGTCACCTCATCACACTCCCATTTACAGGACTTCTCCAGACTGGCTCCCATCTTATGGAACTCTCTGCCTCGCTCCACAAGACTCTCTTCTAGTTTTAAAAGCTTCAAGTGCTCCCTAAAGACTCTACTGTTCAGGGACGCATACAACCTACGCTAACCTTTCCTAATACCAGTTCCTCTCCTCCACTGCAATCCCCTGAACCCTCTTAGCATGTAAGCCTAAAAGTCCAGCTGTCTGTAGATCACCTTCTTAAGAGCTGACTACAACAGTGCAACTCTTGGCAGGGCCCTCTACCCTATAATTGTTTTGTTGTACTCCCCCTTTGTTTATAGCGCTGCGGAATCTGTTGGCGCTCTACAAATAACCGATAATAATAATAAAATAATAATATTTTTCCTTTAGTATTATAGACCTTAATTGGTATTATATCTACATTGAACCCTCCTTTAAAGTGTGACATTTATTTCTCTGCCCTAACAAAAAAGCTCTCATATGTAACACAAACCATTTTGAGCAAATCTCAAATAAGAATAGATATCTCTATATTAAGTATAAAATGTTTTAAAAATAAATAAATAATAAATAAGTAATCGCCTTATGTGCAAACCTATAACAAGTAATTAATACTAGATGTGTCAACATGAATATATAAATAAATTTACTAAGAGGGAATCTCACCCCAATATATAATCAAGCTTTTACATGCTACCACATATTAAATAAAATGTAAAATGCAACTCTAGAGCACCTAAGCCATAGAAAGATTATTCCATTGTGAGACAGTTTAAACCTTGTGGGAAAGACAAAATGACACAATGACTAACTAATGTTAAACCCTAAGAACCAAGGGAATAACCCAATAGGGGGCGCTACTAAAAACAATATATAATCAGTATGTGGGCCCACGTAACCCTATGTAGATGTTACAGACCAACAATCATAAAAGTGCTAATATAACATAACATAACATAGATGCAATATAGGTGTATGTATGCACAATATTATATACCCCAGTCCTAGATCAGGATGGAAGGCAAATACACAAAGTCCAAGATGACCCGAATTGATACAGGTATCTGTCTTCTATGGAACTAGAGGCAGCACTCTATCTTCACCATCCAAAGGTTAAAAATCTAGAATCAAACACAAGGAAAGAGGCGCCGTATGTGTGAATCTGAAACAGCCAACAACAGGTATCATACATGTGCAGGATACTCACAATGTGAAAAGGCACTCCAATGTGCCTATAGGGGCAGGCTGGTATTCGCAGCAAACCAGCTGGCTGATCCGGCAAACCAGGACACCCAAGGTAAAGGGCTCTATATCTCAACGGACTGTGTACACTGGATCCAGCAATATGGGAACAGGAGCTAGGTGCAAACAAAGGCACACCACTGTGTGAATCTGTAGGGGTACACAGGTAAATATGCAGTCCGTGCAGGGTACTCACATTCTGTGGCGGCACTCAATTGTGCCAATAGAGGCAGGCTGGCTTTCTCAGCAACCCAGCTGGCTGTGTAGGATAAGAGGCAGGATACTAGGCAGCATTCAGGATAGACAGGTAGCTCAGAAATGAACAATTGCAATGAGGATATATGATTAAAAAAGGATTTTAATAAAAATTAAAAACAATAAAATACATATATCCCTCATGCACAATAAGTAAGTGACATGCAACGCGTTTCTCGGTGTCAACCGTTGCCTGAGGAAACGGTTGACACCGAGAAACGCGTTGCATGTCACTTCCTTATTGTGCATGAGGGATATATGTATTTTATTGTTTTTAATTTTTATTAAAATCCTTTTTTAATCATATATCCTCATAGCAATTGTTCATTTCTGAGCTACCTGTCTATCCTGAATGCTGCCTAGTATCCTGCCTCTTATCCTACACAGCCAGCTGGGTTGCTGAGAAAGTCAGCCTGCCTCTATTGGCACAATTGAGTGCCGCCACAGAATGTGAGTACCCTGCACGGACTGCATATTTACCTGTGTACCCCTACAGATTCACACAGTGGTGTGCCTTTGTTTGCACCTAGCTCCTGTTCCCATATTGCTGGATCCAGTGTACACAGTCCGTTGAGATATAGAGCCCTTTACCTTGGGTGTCCTGGTTTGCCAGATCAGCCAGCTGGTTTGCTGCGAATACCAGCCTGTCCCTATAGGCACATTGGAGTGCCTTTTCACATTGTGAGTATCCTGCACATGTATGATACCTGTTGTTGGCTGTTTCAGATTCACACATATGGCTCCTCTTTCCTTGTGTTTGATTCTAATGTTAAACCCTATCTGTGATATCATATATGCAAAATGTATGTATCTATATTTAATATAAATGTACTAACAAGATATTTATAATATATATTAAAAATGATGAGCCAAGAATAAAGTGTTGAATGTAATCATAACCTAAACTATATCTAAATGACGTGCAGAAAGTATATAAATGACGTGCAGAAAGTATATATATAAATATGTGTGATCATTGGTCCAACATAAAGATACCCTTGTGTCCTAAAAAGGGTATCTTTATGTTGGACCAATGATCACACATATTTATATATATACTTTCTGCACGTCATTTATATACTTTCTGCACGTCATTTAGATATAGTTTAGGTTATGATTACATTCCACACTTTATTCTTGGCTCATCATTTTTAATATATATTATAAATATCTTGTTAGTACATTTATATTAAATATAGGTACATACATTTTGCATATATGATATCACAGATAGGGTTTAACATTAGTTAGTCATTGTGTCATTTTGTCTTTCCCACAAGGTTTAAACTGTCTCACAATGGAATAATCTTTCTATGGCTTAGGTGCTCTAGAGTTGCATTTTACATTTTATTTAATATGTGGTAGCATGTAAAAGCTTGATTATATATTGGGGTGAGATTCCCTCTTAGTAAATTTATTTATATATTCATGTTGACACATCTAGTATTAATTACTTGTTATAGGTTTGCACATAAGGCGATTACTTATTTATTATTTATTTATTTTTTAAAAATTTTATACTTAATATAGAGATGTCTATTCTTATTTGAGATTTGCTCAAAATGGTTTGTGTTACATATGAGAGCTTTTTTGTTAGGGCAGAGAAATAAATGTCACACTTTAAAGGAGGGTTCAATGTAGATATAATACCAATTAAGGTCTATAATACTAAAGGAAAAATATAGATCTATTGTGATATAAAACATACATGTGGTCAGGCATATTAAGTGATTATATGTAGAATAGAGACTATTAAAATACATGTATCTTGCTTATGTTTTTTATGTGGGTATATTATATTTTTGTACATATTGTGATTATTTTATTTTGAGGTGTATAACAAATGTTTTTATTGTGATTGTCATATTACTGTTCTCCATTTTTTAATCTTAATTTGAAGGGTTACAAGGTTATTGCTATTGTCTATTTTGGTTTTGGCAATGGTATGGAGGTTAATACAGAGATATCTATTCTTATTTGGGATTTGCTCAAAATGGTTTGTGTTACATATGAGAGCTTTGTATATAGGGGTTTCCATGCCTACCAACTGCTGACCTGTGTAACAGGTGTTCACACTTTAGAAATTAATTAGCCCATCAGATTTAGTTTTATGTGTTCTATTGTCTTTATAAAGCAAGTGTTGTTAACATTTTAACATAGCCTGAGGAAACAGCCTGTGGTGGCTGAGAAACATGTCGCTGTTTTTAAAATAAAAGTTTTTAAATATACACTTGCTTTATCACAATTATTCTGCTCCTGTTTGGGGGCAGAGTGTGTGTGCTAGTCCTATCTTCCAAAGTGGTGATTTTCTGCATCCTGCAAATTGGATTCCACAGTCCACTGGGCGGCTGAGAGGTCCCAGTACTGCTGATATTGCACCTGGTGGTGCTTTGTTTCCTGTAAGTACAACCTTGAATCCTTTTTTCTCCAACATAGGTGTGTCCGGTCCACGGCGTCATCCTTACTTGTGGGATATTCTCTTCCCCAACAGGAAATGGCAAAGAGCCCAGCAAAGCTGGTCACATGATCCCTCCTAGGCTCCGCCTACCCCAGTCATTCTCTTTGCCGTTGTACAGGCAACATCTCCACGGAGATGGCTTAGAGTTTTTTAGTGTTTAACTGTAGTTTTTATTATTCAATCAAGAGTTTGTTATTTTAAAATAGTGCTGGTATGTACTATTTACTCAGAAACAGAAAAGAGATGAAGATTTCTGTTTGTATGAGGAAAATGATTTTAGCACCGTAACTAAAATCCATGGCTGTTCCACACAGGACTGTTGAGAGCAATTAACTTCAGTTGGGGGAACAGTGTGCAGTCTCTTGCTGCTTGAGGTATGACACATTCTAACAAGACGATGTAATGCTGGAAGCTGTCATTTTTCCCTATGGGATCCGGTAAGCCATGTTTATTACGATGGTAAATAAGGGCTTTACAAGGGCTTATTAAGATTGTAGACTTTTCTGGGCTAAATCGATTCAGTTTTAAAACATATTTAGCTTTGAGGAATCATTTTATCTGGGTTTATTGATATTATAATATCGGCAGGCACTGTATTAGACACCTTATTTCTCTGGGGCTTTCCCAAAGCATAAGCAGAGTCTCATTTTCGCGCCGGTGTGGCGCACTTGTTTTTGAGAGGCATGGCATGCAGTCGCATGTGAGAGGAGCTCTGATACTTAGAAAAGACTTTCTGAAGGCGTCATTTGGTATCGTATTCCCCTTTGGGCTTGGTTGGGTCTCAGCAAAGCAGATACCAGGGACTGTAAAGGGGTTAAAGTGTTAAAACGGCTCCGGTTCCGTTATTTTAAGGGTTAAAGCTTCCAAATTTGCTGTGCAATACTTTTAAGGCTTTAAGACACTGTGGTGAAAATTTGGTGAATTTTGTACAATTCCTTCATGTTTTTTCGCAATTGCAGTAATAAAGTGTGTTCAGTTTAAAATTTAAAGTGACAGTAACGGTTTTATTTTAAAACGTTTTTTGTACTTTATTATCAAGTTTATGCCTGTTTAACATGTCTGAACTACCAGATAGACTGTGTTCTGAATGTGGGGAAGCCAGAATTCCTGTTCATTTAAATAAATGTGATTTATGTGATAATGACAATGATGCCCAAGATGATTCCTCAAGTGAGGGGAGTAAGCATGGTACTGCATCATTCCCTCCTTCGTCTACACGAGTCTTGCCCACTCAGGAGGCCCCTAGTACATCTAGCGCGCCAATACTGCTTACTATGCAACAATTAACGGCTGTAATGGATAATTCTGTCAAAAACATTTTAGCCAAAATGAACCCTTGTCAGCGTAAGCGTGGCTGCTCTGTTTTAGTTACTGAAGAGCATGACGACGCTGATATTAATATCTCTGAAGGGCCCCTAACCCAATCTGAGGGGGCCAGGGAGGTTTTGTCTGAGGGAGAAATTACTGATTCAGGGAACATTTCTCAACAGGCTGAACCTGATGTAATTGCATTTAAATTTAAGTTGGAACATCTCCGCATTCTGCTTAAGGAGGTATTATCCACTCTGGATGATTGTGAAAAGTTGGTCATCCCAGAGAAACTATGTAAAATGGACAAGTTCCTAGAGGTGCCGGAGCTCCCAGAAGCTTTTCCTATACCCAAGCGGGTGGCGGACATTGTTAATAAAGAATGGGAAAGGCCCGGTATTCCTTTCGTCCCTCCCCCCATATTTAAAAAATTGTTTCCTATGGTCGACCCCAGAAAGGACTTATGGCAGACAGTCCCCAAGGTCGAGGGAGCGGTTTCTACTTTAAACAAACGCACCACTATACCCATAGAGGATAGTTGTGCTTTCAAAGATCCTATGGATAAAAAATTAGAAGGTTTGCTTAAAAAGATGTTTGTTCAGCAGGGTTACCTTCTACAACCAATTTCATGCATTGTCCCTGTCACTACAGCCGCATGTTTCTGGTTTGATGAACTGATGAAGGCGCTCGATAGTGATTCTCCTCCTTATGAGGAGATTATGGACAGAATCAATGCTCTCAAATTGGCTAATTCTTTCACCCTAGACGCCACTTTGCAATTGGCTAGGTTAGCGGCTAAGAATTCTGGGTTTGCTATTGTGGCGCGCAGAGCGCTTTGGTTGAAATCTTGGTCGGCTGACGCGTCTTCCAAGAACAAGCTACTAAACATTCCTTTCAAGGGGAAAACGCTGTTTGGCCCTGACTTGAAAGAGATTATCTCGGATATCACTGGGGGTAAGGGCCACGCCCTTCCTCAGGATCGGCCTTTCAAGGCGAAAAATAGACCCAATTTTCGTCCCTTTCGTAAAAACGGACCAGCCCAAAGTGCTACGTCCTCTAAGCAAGAGGGTAATACTTCTCAAGCCAAGCCAGCTTGGAGACCAATGCAAGGCTGGAACAAGGGAAAGCAGGCCAAGAAGCCTGCCACTGCTACCAAGACAGCATGAAATAATGGCCCCCGATCCGGGACCGGATCTGGTGGGGGGCAGACTCTCTCTCTTCGCTCAGGCTTGGGCAAGAGATGTTCTGGATCCTTGGGCGCTAGAAATAGTCTCCCAGGGTTATCTTCTGGAATTCAAGGGACTTCCCCCAAGGGGGAGGTTCCACAGGTCTCAGTTGTCTTCAGACCACATAAAAAGACAGGCGTTCTTACATTGTGTAGAAGACCTGTTAGAAATGGGAGTGATTCATCCTGTTCCACTAAGAGAACAAGGGATGGGGTTCTACTCCAATCTGTTCATAGTTCCCAAAAAAGAGGGAACGTTCAGACCAATCTTAGATCTCAAGATCTTAAACAAGTTTCTCAAGGTTCCATCTTTCAAGATGGAAACCATTCGAACTATTCTTCCTTCCATCCAGGAGGGTCAATTCATGACCACGGTGGATTTAAAGGATGCGTATCTACATATTCCTATCCACAAGGAACATCATCGGTTCCTAAGGTTTGCATTCCTGGACAAACATTACCAGTTCGTGGCGCTTCCTTTCGGATTAGCCACTGCTCCAAGGATTTTCACAAAGGTACTAGGCTCCCTTCTAGCGGTGCTAAGACCAAGGGGCATTGCAGTAGTACCTTACCTGGACGACATTCTGATTCAAGCGTCGTCCCTTCCTCAAGCAAAGGCTCACACGGACATTGTCCTGGCCTTTCTCAGATCTCACGGCTGGAAAGTGAACGTGGAAAAGAGTTCTCTATCCCCGTCAACAAGGGTTCCCTTCTTGGGAACAATTATAGACTCTTTAGAAATGAGGATCTTTCTAACAGAGGCCAGAAAAACAAAACTTCTAGACTCTTGTCGGATACTTCATTCCGTTCCTCTTCCTTCCATAGCTCAGTGCATGGAAGTGATCGGGTTGATGGTAGCGGCGATGGACATAGTTCCTTTTGCGCGCATTCATCTAAGACCATTACAACTGTGCATGCTCAGTCAGTGGAATGGGGACTATACAGACTTGTCTCCGAAGATACAAGTAAATCAGAGGACCAGAGACTCACTCCGTTGGTGGCTGTCCCTGGACAATCTGTCTCAAGGGATGACGTTCCGCAGACCAGAGTGGGTCATTGTCACGACCGACGCCAGTCTGATGGGCTGGGGCGCGGTCTGGGGATCCCTGAAAGCTCAGGGTCTTTGGTCTCGGGAAGAATCTCTTCTACCGATAAATATTCTGGAACTGAGAGCGATATTCAATGCTCTCAAGGCCTGGCCTCGGCTAGCGAGGACCAAGTTCATACGGTTTCAATCAGACAACATGACAACTGTTGCGTACATCAACCATCAGGGGGGAACAAGGAGTTCCCTAGCGATGGAAGAAGTGACCAAAATCATTCTATGGGCGGAGTCTCACTCCTGCCACCTGTCTGCTATCCACATCCCAGGAGTGGAAAATTGGGAAGCGGATTTTCTGAGTCGTCAGACATTGCATCCGGGGGAGTGGGAACTCCATCCGGAAATCTTTGCCCAAGTCACTCACCTGTGGGGCATTCCAGACATGGATCTGATGGCCTCTCGTCAGAACTTCAAAGTTCCTTGCTACGGGGCCAGATCCAGGGATCCCAAGGCGGCTCTAGTGGATGCACTAGTAGCACCTTGGACCTTCAAACTAGCTTATGTGTTCCCGCCATTTCCTCTCATCCCCAGGCTGGTAGCCAGGATCAATCAGGAGAGGGCGTCGGTGATCTTGATAGCTCCTGCGTGGCCACGCAGGACTTGGTATGCAGATCTGGTGAATATGTCATCGGCTCCACCTTGGAAGCTACCTTTGAGACGAGACCTTCTTGTTCAGGGTCCGTTCGAACATCCGAATCTGGTTTCACTCCAGCTGACTGCTTGGAGATTGAACGCTTGATTTTATCGAAGCGAGGATTCTCAGATTCTGTTATCGATACTCTTGTTCAGGCCAGAAAGCCTGTAACTAGAAAGATTTACCACAAAATTTGGAAAAAACATATCTGTTGGTGTGAATCTAAAGGATTCCCTTGGGACAAGGTTAAGATTCCTAGGATTCTATCCTTCCTTCAAGAAGGATTGGAAAAAGGATTATCTGCTAGTTCCCTGAAGGGACAGATTTCTGCCTTGTCGGTATTACTTCACAAAAAGCTGGCAGCTGTGCCAGATGTTCAAGCCTTTGTTCAGGCTCTGGTTAGAATCAAGCCTGTTTACAAACCTTTGACTCCTCCTTGGAGTCTCAATTTAGTTCTTTCAGTTCTTCAGGGGGTTCCGTTTGAACCCTTACATTCCGTTGATATTAAGTTATTATCTTGGAAAGTTTTGTTTTTAGTTGCGATTTCTTCTGCTAGAAGAGTCTCAGAATTATCTGCTCTGCAGTGTTCTCCTCCTTATCTGGTGTTCCATGCAGATAAGGTGGTTTTACGTACTAAACCTGGTTTTCTTCCAAAAGTTGTTTCTAACAAAAACATTAACCAGGAGATTATCGTACCTTCTCTGTGTCCAAAACCAGTTTCAAAGAAGGAACGTTTGTTGCACAATTTGGATGTTGTTCGCGCTCTAAAATTCTATTTAGATGCTACAAAGGATTTTAGACAAACATCTTCCTTGTTTGTTGTTTATTCAGGTAAAAGGAGAGGTCAAAAAATCAACTTCTACCTCTCTCTCTTTTTGGATTAAAAGCATCATCAGATTGGCTTACGAGACTGCCGGACGGCAGCCTCCCGAAAGAATCACAGCTCATTCCACTAGGGCTGTGGCTTCCACATGGGCCTTCAAGAACGAGGCTTCTGTTGATCAGATATGTAGGGCAGCGACTTGGTCTTCACTGCACACTTTTACCAAATTTTACAAGTTTGATACTTTTGCTTCTTCTGAGGCTATTTTTGGGAGAAAGGTTTTGCAAGCCGTGGTGCCTTCCATTTAGGTGACCTGATTTGCTCCCTCCCTTCATCCGTGTCCTAAAGCTTTGGTATTGGTTCCCACAAGTAAGGATGACGCCGTGGACCGGACACACCTATGTTGGAGAAAACAGAATTTATGTTTACCTGATAAATTTCTTTCTCCAACGGTGTGTCCGGTCCACGGCCCGCCCTGGTTTTTTAATCAGGTCTGATAATTTCTTTTCTTTAACTACAGTCACCACGGTACCATATGGTTTCTCCTATGCAAATATTCCTCCTTAACGTCGGTCGAATGACTGGGGTAGGCGGAGCCTAGGAGGGATCATGTGACCAGCTTTGCTGGGCTCTTTGCCATTTCCTGTTGGGGAAGAGAATATCCCACAAGTAAGGATGACGCCGTGGACCGGACACACCGTTGGAGAAAGAAATTTATCAGGTAAACATAAATTCTGTTTTATCTGGTGTACAAACGTTACTGGGCTATGTGTGTGCCTTTTTTGCCCTTATAGGCATCATAGGATAGGCCCTCGCCAAGGATCATCTCTATCTGGCTGGAGACACCAGTGAGCTGGACCACTGTTTGATGTTCCAGGCTGCCACAATAGCACCATTTGGGTGCGCTACGCTTGTGAGTATATTTCCTATCCTGCTGATGTTTTGTATCCGACTGCCGCGACGTTACTAGGCCATGTTGGCGCCTCTGTGCTTCTTTTTCTTATTGTTAATAAGAACCTCCAAAACTGGCATCCAGCAATGGGTGGTACCCACAAAGTTCAGAGGTCTCATGCTTCAACATGCCCATGCAATGATGCTCCCACATCTGGCCATCGTAGTGCCAAACTCACGTATGAAATATTGCGTGATTACGCCTTTTCGCCGCAGTTGAGAGATGATCAAACCTACTGTGAAGGTTATTTAATCTGTCCACAGTTCCAATCCACTTTACCAATGGACAGAGCGCTATTGCAGAAAAGGGGGATGGTAATGCCATGGTCAGATATCCAAATTGATTTTATTGGTCCAGTAACTAGGTCATCTAGAGGTAACACATACATGTTAACAGTGACATGCCTATTCACTAAATGGGTAGAGTGCATCAGTGCACCTAACAATAGCGCTGAAACATGCGCAGCATTGTTAAACCACATGTTTTCCAGATTTGGTTTACCCCAGAGAATTGAATGCGATTGGGGAACACACTTCACTAGTGAAGTGATGACCAAGATGTGGAAAATACTAGGGCTTAAAAGAAAGCTCCACATTGCATATAGAGCTGCCTCTAGTGGTGGTGTAGAATGCTACAAGTCCATTGTGAAAATACTCAAGAAATTTGTGAGTGAAACAGTTAAGGACTGGGATGTAAAATTGCCTCTTGTCCTAATGGCACTGAGAGCAACCCCAAGTAGTGCTACTAACCCCAAGTAGTGCTGCTAAGATGTCACCTTTTGAATTGATGACTGGTAGAAGAATGGTTCTACCTCAGCATTTACTGTAATACACCTCAGACCAGAATTTAATAAATGCTGCCACTATGCATCAGTATGTAGAGAACTCAAGGAATTATCTGCAATATGCTTTTGCTCAAAGAAACAGAGAAAACCGCAATTGCCACTAAAACTTATTATGATCTCAAAATTTCCAAAAAGGAATTTGAAATTAATGATAAAGTTTATCTTTATAACTTTGGAAAAGATCAGGTTAAGGAGAGGAAGTTTCTTCCATCATGGAAGGGTCCTTTTGTCATTACTGACAAAATATCTCCAGTTGCCTATAAAATAAGGATCCCCAAAAATGATAGTTTTACAGATAAATGGGTCCATATTAATCAGTTGTGAGCATGCCATCCTAGGTCCCAATTACAAGTCATAGAAGGGGAATTAAATGATATATCTATACCACAGTAGTGAAGGGTAGAAGATCAGATAGAAATACAGTATCTAGCTCAGTGGGTAAATAATTTAAATTCCTGATGATATGTTTGAAGGATGAATTCCAGATACTTGTCTCAGTTGTCTCTTCCTAGTAAGAACACATTTCGATCCAGATCTGATGATGATAAGAATGATGCCATCAGAGGAGGAACAGATTCTCGTGAGCACAGGAGAGGACTACACTTCAATCCAGAGATCTACGGGAAGACAGCCAGATGACAGCAGGAACCCATCAGATGACAGCAGGATCCCATGAGATGACAACAGAAACCCACAAGATGACAACAGGAACCCACCAGATGACAGCAGGAGAACACCAGATGACAGCGGAGCTCCTGCCGGTGACCAAACCCCAGGAGGAAGGGCATACCACCCCTAAAGAGTCCACAGGACTGAAGACTCACCAATGCCATAATGTTTTAAGGCATTCTGATAAACCCAAAGAGAAAGTCATCATGCTTCCAAAGGACACAATGATGACTTTGGAATTGCATGAAAATTTGCTAAACTTAAAGGGGGTTACTATAGGAATACACTTCCTGCAACAAACGTGCAATGGAGTGCCACCATTAAGCCTGGAGGTGAACTGAAACCCTCAGCTTAACAGGCAGTTATTTGACCTATACCTGGTATGATACGTTGAGATAAAGACTACAAGAGATCTTGAAATTGTTGCTCTATCCGGATCTGATAACAGGTTGATCACACGTGATTCACCACCACTAATGCCGGCTCCACTATATCATTTCCAAACCTGTCTAGTATTCTCAGCCAGAGATTACTCTCCCCTGATGCTGCAGGGTGGCCCGGAAATGGAGAGGGGTTGCTGACTGAAGATACCAGACGATAAGTATACCAAACCTGCATGTTTGCTTTCAAGGAACTAAAAGCAAGAACCTAAGATCATCCATTGCAACAACTACTATATTTTTCCTGCACAAACTATCAAAGGATTCAGGCCAATCCCTCCATATGCATCCTACATATAGAGAAATTGGAAAGGGGGATATGTTGAGTCATAGATACAAGAAAAATATGGTATTTCATATTACAGGAACAACATATTTAAAATCATATTGGATCTATTGATTTTAAATTAAACAAACTCAAGTGTTTTAAAAGTAGCATTTGGCTAACATTCACCACACCGCCATGACTCATAAGATAAAAATGTAAATTATCTTGGAGCATTTTTCAAAAAGAAGGTAACAAGACTTTTACCAGGAAGAACCCCTGCTGTTTGTAAACAAAAAAGAGAAACACAGGTGGAGTCCCATTGTCTAGGAACTTTGGTGAATGGAATTACAAACAAATGGGCCCTCACTCACATGTTAATGAGATGCCTGCTGGTCTAAGTGACCAAAAATCAGATTACTCCCATAAACAAAGTAAGACAAATGTCTGTTAGGAAAAGAAATGCAATTTTGAAATGTAAGAAGTTAAAAGTCTGAATTGTATATACATTTATATGTATCCCAATGTTGTACAAATAATTAACTGATAACCAGTGTATATGACCACGTTTGAATGTATATACAAGTTAAATATGGAATTAAGTATATGCAATAACCAACATGATATATATTAAGATGACGTCACACTCCACACACCTGTGTCTCCTGGTAGTTCCACCGCTATTGTATGCCGAGTGTTTGTCCGACATGCCACAATAAAGGTATGATTGAATTACTTTACTTCGACTCATGTGCTTGTGTTGTGCCTTAAACAGTGGATATAATTTTTTGTGGTCTGGGAGCATACTAAAGGGGATATTCTTCTTTGTTCATAAGTATACCTGGAAACAAGCAGCCTGGTCTGCGAGTTTGGGTTTGTGCCGGGAGAGGCGCCGACGCAGCTTCCCTGTATGTTCCCATTTAGACCCAACCGCTCAATACTTTTAACTCTCACTACCTGTACATATATATATATATATATATATATATATATATATATATATATATATAGCTATAGATCAAAGATATACATATAATGAGAAACTATTGTAAAATACTATATAATTCATTATGCCTCATCTGTAACATACACTTATACATGAGATGCCCACAGAGGGAGATCTATATATGTCTATGCCTATATATGTATAAATAAGTATCTATCTAAATCACGAGGATTTAATTTTAAACTTGTACATTTTAGTTAAACAAAAATATTAAATGAAATATATGGAGATTAATGTATATTTAAATTATCTCTCTCCATTAAAACCCATATGCCCAACTTTAAAGGACAATGCACAAATGATCAGCCATAAAGACATGAATGCTTATTTAAATATATTTGGTCAATTTATGAAGTCTAGCTCACAGATTAGATAAATAAATGTGTGTATGTATGTATATATATATATATATATATATACACATACACATATATACATATATATTCTGAGAAAGATAAATGTAAGAATTACTTCACTTTTATAGCACAACTCACCATCGTCATCTTGTGGTGAATTAGTAAAAGTACAACCGGCTATACTTAACATTGGGGTAATTATTCCCAAAAGTTAATTAGTATTTATCCAATCACAGCGTTGCAGATCCCCACGCATCTGTGAATGGCTGTTAGAGATTAGGGCGGAGTTATAGTTTAGGATAAATTGGATTACAGGACATTCACAGGAGACTTTGGGTTGGAGAAAAGGGAGTGGATACTCTGTCCAATTTTCCCCTGAAAAAGAATTTTGAATCCTGGTGGTACCCATTCTATATTTTTGATATCCTTGGGAACTTTTTTCCAGTTTTTCCTGTGGATTAAGAGATTCTGGGAGAGGATGCAGAGGAAATACACCATTTGACTAGTGATACTAGATTATAATTTAGCAGTTATTGTATTTAAAGTCCCTATTAAGATTTGTATTAGATAATTAGAGGCCCAATTTTTTATATGTACTTACTCCTATAGTCTGGGTCATATTTGTCCAGGAATCTATATCAGCTACCAATATCAGAAATCTTGTTATAGATAGTGTTCATTTATTTCAGCTCATTTTAAGGAAATCTCTGGGTATTATATTAAAATATATTTAATTTAGCTATATTATAGTCCCTAAGGCTGAGACCCGTTGAGGCATCAGATAGGGTTTTAATTGTTTACTGGTTAGACATACCTTCTGAATCTGATCAATTGCTATAAATTGCTAAATATCCGGATATAATTTTAATGGTAATATTTGGCTAAGATTGTATTAAATAACTGTTATTAGTAACACATATTACATAATTGGTTCATGCTGATTTATTTTTACCTTGTTATAGACTTCACTGTTAGATTTGTACCCATAGGATCAAAGCAAAGTATAGTAGCATATTTTATTTCATATTGTATCAGAGTTTGTTTTGTGTATAATTAAATGGTACATCGCTTGTTAATATCTTGTTTAATGTTTAATAAATCCGTATATATTTTTTCGAAACTGAATCCTCTTTACTCCGCAAATATAACTTGCCGTGTTTAAAAAGATATCACATGGTTAGAACTACTGAAAAATAATACAAATATATGGGAGATTACTGATGAGACAATAGTAAATTATTTTGTAACCTAGTTTATATATACTAACACGTTGGAGGTTACTGCCTAGATAGTCATAATTAATATTTTAATCTAAAATATATAACATGAAATTTTAAGGGACTTTTATATTAACTTTGTTCTGTTGGTATCTTTTATTGGACACTCCTGGCAAATCTTTGGCACATTTATTCACTGTAAACCTGTCAGAATGGGTCTGAACAGAGAAGTATGTATCAAACTGTTTTCAGAAAATGGTGATAATTTGTCAGTGTCCCGCCACGGTAGCAATACTTGCCGCAGGATTCCATTGTAATCCTTGATGGATGAACATCTTTTTTAAGTAAGCCTCTAGCTTCTTATCCATTGGATCCTTAAATTAACAACTATCCTCTATAGGAATTGTAGTTATTTTTGCTAGAGAAGAGATAGCTCCTTCAACTTTAGGAACTGTGTGCCATAAGTCACGAAAAGAGTCAGCAACAGGAAACATCTAAAAACAGGGGAAGGGGTAAATGGAACACCTCGCTTATCCCATTCCTGAGCTATAATCTCAGAAATCTTGTCTGGAACAGGAAAAACATCCTCAGATGTAGGGGAGTCATATCTATTAAGTTTAGAGGAATTCTTGGGGTTGACAGCAACCAAAGATTCAGAGTCGTCCAATCTATCTATCTATCTATCGGGTACTTATAGAGCGCAAACTAATCACCCGTGAGGGTCTCAAGGCGCTAAGGGAAAGGGGATAGGAGAAAGGGGGGGAGGGGGGAGGAGATGGGCATTCAGTCAAAGAGCCAGGTTTTGAGGTCCTTTCTGAACTTTGTAAGGGAGGTGGATTGTCTGAGGTGAAGCAGGAGGGTGTTCCATGTATTTGCCGCCATGTGGGAGAAGGATCTTCCACCTGCTGTGGATTTGCTGATGCGGGGGATGACAGAGTGCTTGGTCGGCCGATCGGAGTTGTCTGGCGGGGGTGTAGAAATTTACACGGTGGTTGAGGTATTCAGGTCTGATGTTGTGTAGGGCCTTGAACGCGTGGGTAAGGAGCTTGAAAGTGATTCTCTTGTTGATGGGGAGCCAGTGAAGGTTCCTTAGGTGTTCAGTGATGTGGCATTGGAGGTGGATGTCAAGGATGAGTCTGGCTGAGGCGTTCTGGATACGTTGGAGTCTTTTTTGGAGTTTGATGGTGGAGCCGGCATAGAGTGCGTTGCCGTAGTCTAACCGCCTGCTGACAAGGGCGTGGGTGACTATTTTCTTGGTTTCGGTAGGGATCCATTTGAAGATTTTTCGTAGCAGGTGGAGAATGTGGAAGCATGTTGAGGTGATGGCATTGATTTGTCGGTCCGTGGAGAGTGAGGAGTCCAGGATGAAGCCTAGATTTCGTGCGTGGTCGGTTGGGGTTGGAGGGTGACCGAGGGCTGTGGGCCACCAGGAGTTGTCCCATGCGGATTTATTGGGTCAGAGGAGGAGGATTTCGGTTTTGTCTTTGTTCGTGGACGTTCTTTTTGGCAGTGGTGGGATCTCGGGTGAGATGATTAACTGGGTGTCGTCGGCATAGGAGACTATGTTGAGGTCGTGGTGTTGGACGATGGTGGCAAGAGGGGCCATGTAGATGTTGAAGAGGGTGGGGCTCAGCGAAGAGCCTTGTGGTACACCGCAGTTGACTGGTGTAGGTTTGGAGGAAAAAGGCAGGAGTCTGACTTTCTGGGTCCTGCCCGTGAGGAAGGAGGTGATCCATTCCAGGGCTTTGCTGCGGATGCCGGCATCGTGTAGGCGGGTGCGGAGGGTGTTGTGGTCGACAGTGTCGAAAGCTGCTGAGAGGTCTAGGAGGATGAGGGCGGCGGTTTCTCCTCGGTCGAGCATGGCGCGGATGTCATCTGTGGCAGCGAGGGGGGCGGTCTCGTGCTGTGGTTGCTTCTGAAACCGGATTGGGAGTGGTCCAGAATGTGGTTGACCTCAATGTGGTCAATAAGTTGCAAGTTGATGGACTTCTCCATTACTTTGGCCGGGAAGGGGAGTAGAGAGATGGGGCAGTAGTTATTCGGGTCCGTGAGGTCTGCCGAGGGTTTCTTCAGCAGGGGTTTCAGTTCCGCGTGCTTCCAGATATCCGGGAAGGTGCCAGTTTTGATGGAGCAGTTGATGGTGCGGCGGAGTTCAGGGGCGATGATGTTGCTTGCTTTGTTGAATATGTGATGGGGGCATGGGTCCGAGGGTGCACCAGAGTGGATGGATTTCATGATTCTGAGGGTGTCATCTGTGGTGACGGGGCTCCAAATAGTCCTTGTGTGGTGAGGGGGGGCGAATTTGGGAGGGGTGTCGGGGAGTGGGTGGTGGAGAGTTATGAGGCGTGAAACTGTCATAGATGTCGAGGATCTTATGGTGGAAGTGTGCAGCGAGGGTATTGCAGAGGTCCTGGGAGGGTGGAATGTTGGTGGTGTCATGTTGCTGTTGGGTTTAGAGAATTCCTTGATGACTGAGCACAACTCCTTGCTGTTTTGTGCATTAGAGTTGATTCTCTCTTGGATGGCTGTTTTTTTTGCGGTTTTTATGAGGTGGTGGTGGGTGGTGATTGCGTCCTTAAAGGCAGATTTATCCAGAAGGGTCTTGCTGGATCTCCAGGTTCTTTCCAGTCGTCTGCAGTGGCGTTTGGAGTCCTGGAGGGCCGGGGTGAACCAGCTAGCTTTGTTGGTGGTTTGGCGGCCAGATGGTTTTTTGAGGGGGGCGAGAGTGTTGGAGCAGTCTGTAATCCAGCGGTGGAGGTTGCAGGCGGAGGAGTTGGCATCTGTGGAGGTAGGTGGGGAGGATTTGTTTAGGGTGCGGTGTAGTTGGTCTTGGGGGATGTTGTTCCAGTTTCTGCGGGGTGAGTGGTACTGTCGGAGGTGGGTGGTGGGTTTGTTGAAGGAGAAGTGTATGCAGCGGTGGTCAGTCCAGAGGAGTTCGGTGATGTGATTGACTGAGATCTGGTTGCCTGAGGAGAAGATTGGGTTGAGGGTGTGGGTTGGGTAGTTTACGAGTTGCTTTAGTCCAATAGTTCTGAGGTTTTCCAGGAGGGTGGAGGTGTTATGATTGTTGGGGTTGTCAAGATGGAAGTTGAGGTCACTGAGGAGGATGTAGTCCGTTGAGGTGAGGGCATGGGGTGCGATGTGGTCAGTGATGGAGTCGCAGAAAGCGGGACGAGGTCCAGGAGGTCTGTAGATGAGGGTGCCGCAGAGGGTGGTGTTGGGGTTGACCTGGATCTTGAAGTGTAGGTGTTTTAGGCTTGGTGAGTGGTCGTCGGAGCTGGTTGTGACTTGGATGGTGTGTTTGTGGATAAAGGCGATGCCTCCTCCCGGTCAGTTTCTGCGGTCTTTGTGGCAGATCTTATAGCCGTCGGGTATTGCAGTGGCGATGTCTGGCCCTGATGCAGGGTTTAGCCAGGAAGGCGACGTCAGGTGAGGTGGAGTCTAGCAGGTTCCAGATTTCGAGGGCGTGCTTGTGGATGGAGTGGGTGTTGAGGAGGATGCAGTTGAGGTAATTGTGGTTGTTTTTGGGTGGGTTAGTTGGTTTGGTTGTGGTCCGGAGGGAGGGGAAGGAGCAGTTGCGGCAGGTGAAAGGTCCGAAGGTGTTGGTCGGGGATGCGTGGTGGCAGGTGGACAATCTACCGGTGTTGATCGCATGGAGGGTGCTGGCGTTGTAGTGGCGGCAGTTTCTGGAGCCAAGGTTTGTGGCGTTGGGTGCGGTCTGGGTGCGGACGGGCGCTGATGGGCTTGCCTTTGGCTTGCCTTCAGCGCGCCAGCGGCAATCACCATTAAATACAGCAGGAAGGTGGGCGGGCTGGTTATCTGGGTAGGGGGTAGGTGTGAAATAATAGAGCAAACAAAATACAGAAAGATACAGCACAAATACATAGGGATAAGGGAGAGAAAACTAGGTAGCAAGAACCTCCTTCAAAAGTAACCGGAGGTGTTCAAGCTTAAAATTAAAATTAGTCTCTTCAGTCACAGAAGATTTTTCTACTAAAGAGTCTGAGATCTCACCTTCAGAAGATACTGAAGTATTCTCCGCATCAGACATCTGAGCAAGAATGGCTAATGCAGTCCTAGAATCAGAAACCTTAGTATCAGCCAAGTGTTTAGATTTTTCTCTTACGTTTACCCAATGAAGGGAAAGCAGACAAAGCCGCTGTTACTGCAGAAGAAATCTGAGTGGCAAAATCCCCAGGTAAATAAACACCCTCAGGTGGTTGAGAGGACACAGAAGGCACAGTATGAGAAACCACTAAGGCTTGGGACGTTTGAGGAGAAAGCTGAGGCATGTCACGCACAGCATTATCCTGAGAGACAGATGGCTCATAAGGGAGTAGCTTATCTTTAAAAGAGGAACAAAATTGCATTGAAAGAAGAACCTGGGCCTCTAAGCATAATTAACATTTATCCATAGAGATGGACTGATCCTGTTCAGAGTCCATGCTATGGAGGAGGATCCAATAGTACAAATAAAAAATATTTATGTACCAAATTAAAATAATATATACAATATAATAAAATAGGATTAGACAATAGGGTCTTATTGATAAAAAAAAAACCACCTCGGCTTGCCTGAGGCTCCTATCAGCCAAAAGGAAAATCCCACTAGAAAGAGGAGAAAAAATCATCATCATGTAGAGATTCTTCTCCTCTTAGATGATCCTCACAGATGATTCTGATGAACCATAAGCAATAGGAAACATTTCAGATTGAGGGACTTTAATAACAAACTTCTAAATTGCAGAGAAGAAGATCGCTATCAATCTCCACAGCTCCGTAAAACCGGAAGTACCGGTCACGTGAGCTGCTAAATAAAAACTGTGCTTTGCCTAAATAGATCAGAAAAACGGCTTCTCCGTTTACTATAATGTACCCTGCACAGCTCTAGCAATATCTGCCCTTGCGCTTTCACACAGAAAATGTTTTGTCCCTTAAAGATAACCTCTGTTAAAGAAATTAACTGCTCAATTGTTTCCCATAAAAAAAATAAAGAAAATAAAGAGCCTTAACATCCCAGAGCCTGTCTATAGATTAAGTGCCATCTTAATTAAACTGTCACCAGTATGAACCCTTATATTAAAAGGATTGTTAAGTCCCAATATGGATCTGTAAAAAAAGAGGATTAACCTCTTAAGTGCTGCAGCCCTCCTGTACCTAGAAGGCAAAGGCACTTACCTTAGATCCTGTTGAATTCAAGATGCTGATCCTCAAGGTGTGACAGTCACTACGCTCCCTGTCATGGAACTGAAGGAAAAAGAAAGAACAGAGTAACCAACTCTGGCTTTCCACAGAGGGGTAACAAGTGTTAAAAGTAAAGCAAAGGACTGCCTTGCCGCCTTGTGACTGCTAAAAGCCATCACAACTCTTACTCAAGAGATTAACGTGGACACAGCTAGACCCCTAATCCTTGCTTGCAGGGAAAAGTACCCATAAAAGGATTAAATACTTCAGACACTAACTTTGCACAACCTTCATTGACAGAGGCAAAGAGAATAACTGGGGGTTATGGGTAAGGCAGTTACACTTAACAGATTTGCTGGGGTACTCTTTGCCTCCTCCTGCTGGCCAGGAGTTAAATATCCCACTAGTAATTGGAATGACGTCATGGACTCTCCATGTCTAAGGAAAGAAATTACATCTTTTTTGTAAAGCCCATCATTCTACTGTTTTCAGAAAAAGAAATGAGGCTTTTAAAGAAAAGAATACAGTCGCTACAGTCAAACATGGTGGAGATTCACTGATGTTTTGTGGTTGCTTTGCTGCTTCAGTCACTTGATGTCTTGACTGTGTGCATGGCATTATGAAATCTGAAGACTACCAAAGAATTCTGTGGTGCAATGTAGGGCCCAAAATTGGGTCTCCGTCTGAGGTCTTCTGGCAGGACAATGACCCAAAGCACACATCAAAAAGCACCCAGAAATGGTTTATGACAAAGTTTTGGAGAGTACTGAACTGGCCAGCAATTAATCCAGATCGCAATTCCATAGAGCACCTGTGGAGAGATCTCAAAACAGCAGTTGGGGAAAGGAACCCTTTGCAATCTAAAAAGACCTAGAGCAGCTGTTGAAAGAAGAGTGGTCCAAAATTCCAGTAGAGAGGTGTAAGAAACTCATTAATAGTTACAGGAAGCAATTGATTTCAGTTATTTTTCCAAGGGGTGAGCTACCAAATAATAAATTGAGGGTGCCAATAATTTTGTCCGGTCCATTTTTGGAGTTTTGCGTGGAATGCGTCAGATTTGGCTTTTTTTTCTCCACTTTTTTGTGTCATATCAAGACAAAAGAAACGTGAGAATGCCTTAACATTTGTAATTGCAACAATTTTCTGAGCGAAGGGGTGCATTATCTGAATGAAATGAAGGGGTGCCAATTTTGGGCCATGACTGCTATTGAAAAGCATTGAGAAGCAGTGCATTTATTAAAATAGCCAGTAGGTGGAGCTGTCCGCTTGTGTTGCAGCAAAGCAAAGCAAGCTGAAATTAATCAATTTAACCAGACCTGAGCTTTCGAGCAGATTTCAAAGGAACAAGATCTTCCTGTCTATAAATCAGTCCAGATTGGAATGCATAGAAAGAACTGTTTGCAGAAAAATGCAAGTGAAGTCTGTGTTGTGTGATTATTTTATTAGTTTTATAATGCTGTTTAGCAAATGTTTTTGTTAATTTAACTTAGTTTAATTATATATTCTGCGTTGTGTGATTATTTTATTTAGGTTTATAATGCTGTTTAGCATTAAAAGTCTTCATTTCAAAGCTTTAAAAATAATTTATTAGGTGTTACTTATGACAATTTTGAGGGGGGCCTGGAACCTATCTCCCTCACTTCCCATTGACTTACATTATAAACTGGGTTTCAATTTACAACCATTGCTTCTGGAACCTAACCCCGGCGTAAACTGAGGGCTACCTGTATATGTGTATATATATATATATATATATATATATATATATATATATATATATATATATATATATATATATATATATATATATATATATATATATATATATATATATATTGGTACAAAGATTTTACAGCGCCTGTATATCCACTATGGCAGAAGCTATGTATATAAATGTAAATTAAAAATAATAAACTGAACAGTTCATGTAAGTTCTTAGGGTGTATTCAATCCGTGGTGAATCTTCCAAAATACAGCTGATATAAAGTAATAAGTGGTATTCAATACCCTTACCAGATATTACCCCAATCTGATGAGGTAAGTATGCCTCACTGGAGGTATGTGTAGATGGTTGGATCTCCTCCTTGCATCCGAATAAGATGGCTATTCCTGCAGGGCAGGCAGAGAGATGGAAACAGGCACAGGAGAACTGGTGAAGAAGTGTTTATACCGAGACAGAGAAGCACTCCAAGAGGCTAACCACTAATCTACACAGGAAGCTTAAGGGATACCTTCACCATCAGAAGCACATCCCTACATACTCCAGGAGGCTAACGAAACTGGAATAGCCATCTTATTCGGATGCAAGGAGGAGATCCAACCATCTACACATACCCCCAGTGCGGCATACTTACCTCATCAGATTGGGGTAATATCTGGTAAGGGTATTGAATACCACTTATTACTTTATATCAGCTGTATTTTGGAAGATTCACCACGGATTGAATACACCCTAAGAACTTACATGAACTGTTCAGTTTATTATTTTTCATTTACATTTATATACATAGCTTCTGCCATAGTGGATATACAGGCGCTGTAAAATCTTTGTACCAATATTTACTCCTACTGACTGGGGTTACTCAACTCTTTCAGTATCTGTCTTATATAGCTGCCTTCAATATCCTACTCCTTTCTGACTAGCGCCATTTATAGAGTATCGCTTGTGTCTACTCAGAGTCCTGAGTGGCCGCATTCTACTTGTACCTTCATATATATATATATATATATATATATATATATATATATATAAAACACACACACACATTATATATATATATATATATATATATATATATATATATATATACACATATATACACACATACATACATACAGCAGGCAGGCCAGCACTCACGGTTAACATTTCATCCACCCAGGGTGCTTCCAAGTATTGATAGTAGTGAAGAAAAGGGATGCACTCGCCAGGATTTTCAAAGTTACCATTTAATGTAACGTTTCGGGGTGTTACCCCCTTCGTCAGACAATACAAAATAACAATCCTCAACCTGTTACAAACCGTGTCTTTTAAACTACCCTAAGTGATAAAGTTTCAGGTCAACACCTGTGATGCCACTCCCACAATTAGCATATAACAGGTGAGGGCCCCCACTGTGCGTGACTATCTAATCATATAGACACCAAACAATAAATATATAGTGAACACCAAATCACACATATGCATGAAAGCGCCATACAGCAGAAGTCATGCAGGACATTGCACAGAACTGGTTTGCAAACCAAAGAAAACAATGAAAAAACCCCAGGGATAGAATAATAGTACTTGATATGCTTTAGATGTCTTGGCTGCATGACTTGCAGTGCCTTACAGACAGGACCATACTTCACTCATCCTACCAAAAAGATGAAGTATAAACACAGATACCGATTGACGTACACAACCACTTATATTGTGTACCTTCTCCACTGCACATGTGGCCTGTTTTACGTTGGCAAAACAACTGACGACTTAAGGACACGAATGGCCAACCACAGGTCAGCCATACGAGCGGCCATTCTAAAGGGAACATCGGACCAGCCAGTGGCAAGACACTTTGTACAAAAAGGACATACAGTAATTGATCTAAAATACACAATCATTAACCATATACCACCTTTATCTAGAGGTGGGGACAGAGGGAAAATTATTCTGCAAAGAGAAGCAAGGTGGACCCACAGATTGGGTACTCTGGCCCCGAACGGCCTAAATGTTCATTTGGACTGGCATTGTTTTCTGTAGGGCCTCTCTCTATATGGTTAACTGACTTTAACAGTACTGTTGTGATTTATTTATATATATACAGTATATATATATATATATATATATATATATATATATGGCAGGGATGGTCTCCCTACTCTTACATATCCTTTTTCCATGTTTCTATCTAGTCTGATGTATTGTTCTCTCCCCTTTCTGCTTGGGTCCCTCTTGGGTTTTTAACCTACTGGCTATATTACTTGGCTTTTGTTAGGCTAACAGGTCACTAATTTATTACTTTGTTATATTCATATCATGCTCTGTGCTGACTTTACAACAGTTGGCTAGCTTTATGCTACTGTATTATGATTTGGGATCATATTGTTGCTGTATACATATTTTTTATGCTTTACATTTATATTTATTTTTATGCTTATAATTTTTATGTTCACTTCCAGTGCTCGCCACTATATCTATTTTTTGGGGGGTTGGGTGCTCCTCCATGATTGGCTTGCATATACCTCTCCCCTGATTGGGGGCCGCAGTATTGTTGATATGGTTGCCATGACAACACCTGCCGGCAGCAATCAACTTAAGGTATTTATAGCTTATCAAGTACTATTATTCTATCCCTGGGGTTTTTTTCATTGTTTTCTTTGGTTTGCAAACCAGTTCTGTGCAATGTCCTGCATGACTTCTGCTGTATGGCGCTTTCATGCATATGTGTGATTTGGTGTTCACTATATATTTGTTTGGTGTCTATATGATTAGATAGTCACGCACAGGGGGGCCCTCACCTGTTATATGCTAATTGTGGGAGTGGCATCACAGGTGTATCACTTAGGGTAGTTTAAAAGACACGGTTTGTAACAGGTTGAGGATTGTTATTTTGTATTGTCTGACGAAGGGGGTAACACCCCAAAACGTTACATTAAATGGTAACTTTGAAAATCCTGGCGAGTGCTTCTGTTTTCTTCACTACTATAGATATATATATATATATACTGTCTATATAAATAATCAGCTGCAGCACCACTGACAAATCTAGAGCACATATTGGACTACAGAATTGTAAGAGTTTATGGCAGATTACTGTGCAAATCTCTGTGTTCGCTCGTACGGTTATTATTATCGGTTATTTGTAGAGCGCCAACAGATTCCGAAGGGCTAATCAGTTTAATTAGTGATATACTGTATTTACTCAGTAATAAAGTTGTTTAAAGCAACAGGAAGCCCAGAGAGAGCACAATGTATATATTTATATTCTTCTGTTAAACTTTCTTCATTATCTTGGTATCCTTTATTGAAGGAGCAGAAATGCACTACTGGGAGCTAGCTGAGCACATGTGGTGAGCCAGTGACAAGAGGGCATATGTGTGCCACCACCAATACGCCGTTTGCTCCCAGTAGGGTAGGATATGTACAAATTATTTTTCAGCAAATGATACCAAGAGAAAAAGGTAATTCTGAAAATAGAAGTGAATTAAGCGTCTTAAAGGGACATGCTCTCTGAAGTTTAATTCTGACTTCCCTTTGCCTTTAATAAGGACAGTTAAACCGCAGGGTATAGAAAGTAACACATTTATTGCCTGAGGCACAACCCCCCCTCCCCAGCCCCCGTCTGATGCTGCACAGCTCTGCTTCAGTTTGGCACAGTTCGATTCCCGTCATTACGTGAGGTTCAGGGCCCCAACTCCATGTACACAGGCTCAGCGCTCCTCTGGGGAGTGTCACAGGCAGGAAGTGGCGTTACACAGGGCCCTGCAACACAGAGAAACCTCAGAGTAAGGTGCTGCAGTTGTGTTAGAACATTTTACTTTTAAACAAAATTCTTTTTACATTTATATTTAACCCTTACACTAACCTGTGGTGCTTCTAATAGACTTATGGACGGTGAGTTAATAAGGAGCATAAATACATAAGTATGCGCCAGTCAATGGAACAGCGCAGGACTGAGGAAACCACTGCAGGGAGCTAGGTTACAGTAAAGGAAGTGTTTTTGTTTTTACACAAGAATATCCCTTCAGTGCATTCCTCTTACACTGCACAATTATTAGCTGTGCAAATGATTCATTATATAAAACAAATATAAATTAAATGGCTAATATACAGGATACAAGCAAGATACACTATGCACACAAGTTAACCCATGATATACTATAAAATATACATGCAACACACACGCCAGATACACTATGCATGATACAATACACACACCAGATACAACATACACGCACAAGATATCTATATAGGGTGCTGATAGCTGACCATGACCATATCTATATAGTGTGCTATTAGCTGATGTAACTGATCATATCTATACAGTGTGCTGATAGCTGATGTAACTGATCATATCTATACAGTGTGCTGATAGCTGATGTAACTGATCATATCTATACAGTGTGCTGATAGCTGATGTAACTGATCATATCTATACAGTGTGCTGATAGCTGATGTAACTGATCATATCTATACAGTGTGCTGATAGCTGATGTAACTGATCATATCTATACAGTGTGCTTATAGCTGATGTAACTGATCATATCTATATAGTGTGCTGATAGCTGATGTAACTGATTATATCTATACAGTGTGCTGATAGCTGATGTAACTGATTATATCTATACAGTGTGCTGATAGCTGATGTAACTGATCATATCTATACAGTGTGCTGATAGCTGATGTAACTGATCATATCTATACAGTGTGCTGATAGCTGATGTAACTGATCATATCTATATAGTGTGCTGATAGCTGATGTAACTGATCATATCTATACAGTGTGCTGATAGCTGATGTAACTGATCATATCTATACAGTGTGCTGATAGCTGATGTAACTGATCATATCTATATAGTGTGCTGATAGCTGATGTAACTGCTCATATCTATATAGTGTGCTGATAGCTGATCATATCTATATAGTGTGCTGATAGCTGATGTAACTGACCATATCTATACAGTGTGCTGATAGCTGATGTAACTGCTCATATCTATATAGTGTGCTGATAGCTGATGTAACTGCTCATATCTATATAGTGTGCTGATAGCTGATGTAACTGCTCATATCTATATAGTGTGCTGATAGCTGATGTAACTGATCATATCTATATAGTGTGCTGATAGCTGATGTAACTGACCATATCTATACAGTGTGCTGATAACTGATGTAACTGATCATATCTATACAGTGTGCTGATAGCTGATGTAACTGATCATATCTATACAGTGTGCTGATAGCTGATGTAACTGATCATATCTATACAGTGTGCTGATAGCTGATGTAACTGATCATATCTATACAGTGTGCTGATAACTGATGTAACTGATCATATCTATACAGTGTGCTGATAGCTGATGTAACTGATCATATCTATATAGTGTGCTGATAGCTGATGTAACTGATCATATCTATATAGTGTGCTGATAGCTGATGTAACTGATCATATCTATATAGTGTGCTGATAGCTGATGTAACTGATCATATCTATACATTGTGCTGATAGCTGATGTAACTGATCATATCTATATAGTGTGCTGATAGCTGACCATATCTATATAGTGTGCTGATAGCTGATGTAACTGATCATATCTATATAGTGTGCTGATAGCTGACCATATCTATACAGTGTGCTGATAGCTGATCATATCTATACAGTGTGCTGATAACTGATGTAACTGATCATATCTATACAATGTGCTGATAGCTGATGTAACTGATCATATCTATACAGTGTGCTGATAGCTGATGTAACTGATCATATCTATACAGTGTGCTGATAGCTGATTTAACTGATCATATCTATACAGTGTGCTGATAGCTGATGTAACTGATCATATCTATACAGTGTGCTGATAGCTGATGTAACTGATCATATCTATATAGTGTGCTGATAGCTGATGTAACTGATTATATCTATATAGTGTGCTGATAGCTGATGTAACTGATCATATCTATATAGTGTGCTGATAGCTGATGTAACTGATCATATCTATACAGTGTGCTGATAGCTGATGTAACTGATCATATCTATACAGTGTGCTGATAGCTGATCATATCTATACAGTGTGCTGATAACTGATGTAACTGATCATATCTATACATTTTTCTGATAGCTGATGTAACTGATCATATCTATATAGTGTGCTGATAGCTGATGTAACTGATCATATCTATACATTTTTCTGATAGCTGATGTAACTGATCATATCTATATAGTGTGCTGATAGCTGATCATATCTATATAGTGTGCTGATAGCTGATGTAACTGATCATATCTATATAGTGTGCTGATAGCTGATGTAACTGATCATATCTATATAGTGTGCTGATAGCGGATGTAACTGATCATATCTATATAGTGTGCTGATAGCTGATGTAACTGATCATATCTATACAGTGTGCTGATAGCTGATGTAACTGATCATATCTATATAGTGTGCTGATAGCTGATGTAACTGATCATATCTATATAGTGTGCTGATAGCTGATGTAACTGATCATATCTATACAATGTGCTGATAGCTGATGTAACTGATCATATCTATACAGTGTGCTGATAGCTGATGTAACTGATCATATCTATACAATGTGCTGATAGCTGATCATATCTATATAGTGTGCTGATAGCTGATGTAACTGATCATATCTATATAGTGTGCTGATAGCTGATGTAACTGATCATATCTATACAATGTGCTGATAGCTGATGTAACTGATCATATCTATACAGTGTGCTGATAGCTGATGTAACTGATCATATCTATACAGTGTGCTGATAGCTGATCATATCTATACAGTGTGCTGATAGCTGATGTAACTGATCATATCTATACATTTTTCTGATAGCTGATGTAACTGATCATATCTATACAGTGTGCTGATAGCGGATGTAACTGATCATATCTATACAGTGTGCTGATAGCTGATGTAACTGATCATATCTATACAGTGTGCTGATAGCTGATGTAACTGATTATATCTATATAGTGTGCTGATAGCTGATGTAACTGATTATATCTATATAGTGTGCTGATAACTGATGTAACTGACCATATCTATATAGTGTGCTGATAGCTGATGTAACTGATCATATCTATACAGTGTGCTGATAGCTGATGTAACTGATCATATCTATACAGTGTGCTGATAGCTGATGTAACTGATCATATCTATACAGTGTGCTGATAGCTGATGTAACTGATCATATCTATACAGTGTGCTGATAGCTGATGTAACTGATCATATCTATACAGTGTGCTGATAGCTGATGTAACTGATCATATCTATATAGTGTGCTGATAGCTGATGTAACTGATCATATCTATACAGTGTGCTGATAGCTGATGTAACTGATCATATCTATACAGTGTGCTGATAGCTGATGTAACTGATCATATCTATATAGTGTGCTGATAGCTGATGTAACTGATCATATCTATATAGTGTGCTGATAGCTGATGTAACTGATCATATCTATACAGTGTGCTGATAGCTGATGTAACTGATCATATCTATACAGTGTGCTGATAGCTGATGTAACTGATCATATCTATACAGTGTGCTGATAGCTGATTTAACTGATCATATCTATACAGTGTGCTGATAGCGGATGTAACTGATCATATCTATATAGTGTGCTGATAGCTGATGTAACTGATCATATCTATACAGTGTGCTGATAGCTGATGTAACTGATCATATCTATATAGTGTGCTGATAGCTGATGTAACTGATCATATCTATATAGTGTGCTGATAGCTGATGTAACTGATCATATCTATATAGTGTGCTGAAAGCTGATGTAACTGATCATATCTATACATTTTTCTGATAGCTGATGTAACTGATCATATCTATACAGTGTGCTGATAGCTGATCATATCTATACAGTGTGCTGATAGCTGATGTAACTGATCATATCTATACATTTTTCTGATAGCTGACCATATCTGTACAGTGTGCTGATAGCTGATGTAACTGATCATATCTATACAGTGTGCTGATAGCTGATGTAACTGATCATATCTATACAGTGTGCTGATAGCTGATTTAACTGATCATATCTATACAGTGTGCTGATAGCTGATGTAACTGATCATATCTATACAGTGTGCTGATAGCTGATGTAACTGATCATATCTATATAGTGTGCTGAAAGCTGATGTAACTGATCATATCTATACAGTGTGCTGATAGCTGATCATATCTATACAGTGTGCTGATAGCTGATGTAACTGATCATATCTATACATTTTTCTGATAGCTGACCATATCTGTACAGTGTGCTGATAGCTGATGTAACTGATCATATCTATACAGTGTGCTGATAGCTGACCATATCTGTACAGTGTGCTGATAGCTGATGTAACTGATCATATCTATATAGTGTGCTGATAGCTGATGTAACTGACCATATCTATATAGTGTGCTGATAGCTGATGTAACTGATCATATCTATACAGTGTGCTGATAGCTGATCATATCTATACAGTGTGCTGATAGCTGACCATATCTGTACAGTGTGCTGATAGCTGATGTAACTGCTCATATCTATATAGTGAGCTTATAGCTGACCATATCTGTAAAGTGTGCTGATAGCTGATGCAACTGATCATATCTATACAGTGTGCTGATAGCTGATCATATCTATACAGTGTGCTGATAGCTGACCATATCTGTACAGTGTGCTGATAGCTGATGTAACTGATCATATCTATATAGTGTGCTGATAGCTGATGCAACTGATCATATCTATACAGTGTGCTGATAGCTGATAGCTGATCATATCTATACAGTGTGCTGATAGCTGATGTAACTGATCATATCTATACAGTGTGCTGATAGCTGATGTAACTGATCATATCTATACAGTGTGCTGATAGCTGATAGCTGATCATATCTATACAGTGTGCTGATAGCTGATGTAACTGATCATATCTATACATTTTTCTGATAGCTGACCATATCTGTACAGTGTGCTGATAGCTGATGTAACTGATCATATCTATACAGTGTGCTGATAGCTGACCATATCTGTACAGTGTGCTGATAGCTGATGTAACTGATCATATCTATAGTGTGTTGAAAGCTGATTATATGTAAAATATGGAAAGCAGCACACCTTTCTTGTCTGAGTGGGGCACGGAATACCCTACTTGCCAAGTCCACTTCAATATCCAGGAAACAAAAAAAAGATTCCAGCCTCCACAGCAAATAAAAGACATATGGGGTCCCAGAACAGATATACGTTTTAAGCCTGTGTTAGGCCCTTAGTCATGAATACTTAATAAGGTTCCTGTCTTTTATACCTTCACCTGTAACCTATTCACATGGGAGCATAATTGTGCACAATAGTGACATCTTGTGGATGCAGATCATATAACATACAATTTCTTTTTTGTTTTTAATCTAATACACATATGTGAATATACAGTGTTACAAAGAATACACTTTATAGATATGATCAGTTACATCAGCTTTTGAAATGAAAGAGGTTTGATGGCACCACTACAAACAAATGATGAGAGTCTCTTCACCATCCAAAACTAGGTCAAGTTGGCCTTAAGGTACAACATATAATTGTAGTGTGGTGCTAAGTATCATAAGCTACATTAAACTTATATTCAATAAAGAACATTGAACATAAAGGATACTAAAAAAGCCCTCATGAGAACTCTGCAATAAATTTATACTAGAGAACTGAAGATCACATAAGTTAAAAATATATCTTTATTAGAACGTGTTTAAAAAAATGGGTGTAATTAAAACTAAAATGTCAGCAGATACTTGTTTCAGTTAAATAACTGATTTGCGATGGGTTGGTGCTGGTGGTCTGGTTAGTAGGTTCCCAATAATGGACACTATTTATATCTAAATTTCTAATGGTATTGTTATAGATATTACTACCACTATAATATTGGTATAATGTCCAGTTTATCAACTAAGTATATCATATGAAGACCCAATCAATGTTTGCACAGTAAGTATTCATGCTTATTAAGTTATTAAATTGTTCCAGAACTGAAATATCACCAGTTCCCCAACATATAAATTATAATGGCACCATTCATGCAAATTGTTCTTCTAATGACAATTGTTGAAAAACTTATATGTAGGTTTATATTATAGCTTAGTATATCTATAAATATCGGACTCCCCACTTATGCAATATAAGGCTACCATGTAGCTCGTTACAATGAGACCCACTAAGTTATTGTGTTGATATTGTGTGTATCAACACCATTAGTGTGGTATCCTGTTTGTTAATTTTAACATTTCATTTGAAGATCCTTTTAATGCACATTGGGTCTTGGTGCTTATTGTATTCTACATTTATTCTAGAGCTGTGTCACCAGTTCCCAGAGTAGTAAATAATAATAGCACCACTAATGCGGATTGGACTTGTAATATTGTTTGTTGAGAAACATGCATGCAATTTTATTTAAGCTGAGAATGTCAATACACAACCGTTTTCTCAATTCTGTTATATAAGCGCTACCATGTAGTTCACTACAATATGATACACTCAGTTAATATAACACTATTATGGTAGCTATTAAATGTGATCAATTGTGAGACTCCATACTGTCAGTTAACAGCTAAATTGTCAATATTCAGTAATGCAGATAAATATCCACTGCGATTATATATATATATATATATATATATACCACCAGAGATTTGTGATAATGTGATTATATATATATTCCACCAGAGATTTGTGATTATATATATATTCCACCAGAGATTTGTGATTATATATATATATTCCACCAGAGATTTGTGATTATATATATATTCCACCAGAGATTTGTGATTATATATATATTCCACCAGAGATTTGTGATTATATATATATTCCACCAGAGATTTGTGATTATATATATATTCCACCAGAGATTTGTGATTATATATATATATACCACCAGAGATTTGTGATTATATATATATATATACCACCAGAGATTTGTAATTATATATATACACCACCAGAGATTTGTGATTATATATATACACCACCAGAGATTTGTGATTATATATATATTCCACCAGAGATTTGTGATTATATATATATTCCACCAGAGATTTGTGATTATATATATATATACCACCAGAGATTTGTAATTATATATATATACCACCAGAGATTTGTAATTATATATATATACCACCAGAGATTTGTAATTATATATATACACCACCAGAGATTTGTGATTATATATATACACCACCAGAGATTTGTGATTATATATATACACCACCAGAGATTTGTGATGATATATATATATATATTCCACCAGAGATTTGTAATTATATATATACACCACCAGAGATTTGTGATTATATATATACACCACCAGAGATTTGTGATTATATATATACACCACCAGAGATTTGTGATTATATATATACACCACCAGAGATTTGTGATTATATATATATTCCACCAGAGATTTGTAATTATATATATATATACCACCAGAGATTTGTAATTATATATATATATATATATTCCACCAGAGATTTGTGATTATATATATATACACCACCAGAGATTTGTGATTATATATATATATTCCACCAGAGATTTGTGATTATATATATATACACCACCAGAGATTTGTGATTATATATATACACCACCAGAGATTTGTGATTATATATATATATACCACCAGAGATTTGTGATTATATATATACACCACCAGAGATTTGTGATTATATATATACACCACCAGAGATTTGTGATTATATATATACACCACCAGATATTTGTGATTATATATATACACCACCAGAGATTTGTGATTATATATATATATTCCACCAGAGATTTGTGATTATATATATATATTCCACCAGAGATTTGTGATTATATATATATATACCACCAGAGATTTGTGATTATATATATATATACCACCAGAGATTTGTGATTATATATATATATATACCACCAGAGATTTGTGATTATATATATATACCACCAGAGATTTGTGATGATATATATATATATATTCCACCAGAGATTTGTGATTATATATATATATACACCACCAGAGATTTGTGATTATATATATATATATATATATATTCCACCAGAGATTTGTGATAATGTGATTATATATATATATATACACCACCAGAGATTTGTGATTATATATATATATATATATATATATATATACCACCAGAGATTTGTGATTATATATATATATATAGGCTTACCATACGTCCCGTTTTTACCGGGATTGTCCCTGTTTTGAGCCCCTGTCCCAGTGTCCCACCCGTTTTTACATTTTGTCCCGGCCGCCGGTGTTCTACTGTCATCCAGCGTTTTGCGCATGCGCTGCCTTTTACAGGTGTCTCACTCTGCTCTCTGCTGCCTGTCGGAATGTGCGACCGTGACGTCACCACAACAGACGGGTCGCAGAATCCGACAGATAGCTTGTGTTCCACTGCTCCGCCTCTTCTTCATCCTATGTTTTAGGCGCCAGTTCTGAAAAAGCATCGTGCGGCTGCACACTGTCTGTGACTAGACTGTCAGACTGTCTGTGTGTGCAGCGGTAGAAAAAAAAAACATTTTTGAATCTGATTCTTGCAGCAGCTTGCCGATCTTCTTGAGCCTGGTAAGGTAACTTGAGGATAATTTTTAAATAAGTTAAATAAAATAACATAAGTATATGTGTCGTTTTTTACTACTTACTAAGTCTATACCAGTGGCAGTTACTAAGTTAGAAACTGCCACTGGTATAGACTTAGTTACTAACAGCTAGGCTATATGTGTTGATTGTAATATGTACAATCAAGTCAAGTTATATTATTTTATTTATATTTATTTATAATATTTATATTATGATATGATATTTGCTGTGTAATTTATATAATTATTGCTTCTGGGGTCACTGATCAATCATCATTAATTATAATTTATGGTAATATTGTGCTGCTGGTCATTAATTATGTTAATATAAAATTGTGCTGCTGGGGTCATCATCATTAAATTAATGATGATGATGACCCCAGCAGCACAATTATATTAACATAATTAATGATGATGATCCCAGCAGCACAATTAAATTAACATAATGATGATGATGACCCCAGCAGCACAATTAAATTAACATAATTAATGATGATGACCTCAGCAACACAATTATATTACCATAATTAATGTAATTAATTATGTTAATATAATTGTGCTGCTGGGGTCATTAATCATCATTAATTGTGTTAATTTAATTGTGCTGTTGGGATCATCATCATTAATTGTGTTAATATAATTGTGCTGCTGGGGTCATCATTAATCATCATTAATTGTGTTAACACAATTAATGATGATGATCCCAACAGCACAATTAAATTAACACAATTAATGATGATTAATGACCCCAGCAGCACAATTATATTAACACAATTAATGATGATGACCCCAGCAGCACAATTATATTAACATAATTAATGACCCCAGCAGCACAATTAAATTAACATAATTAATGATGATGACCCCAGCAGCACAATTATATTAACACAATTAATGATGATGATCCCAACAGCACAATTAAATTAATATAATTGTGCTGCTGGGGTCATCATCATTAATTATGTTAATTTAATTGTGCTGCTGGGGTCATTAATTATGTTAATATAATTGTGCTGCTGGGGTCATCATCATTAATTGTGTTTATATAATTGTGCTGCTGGGGTCATCATCATTAATTATGTTGAAGGGCCAAAATAAACTTTCATGATTCAGATAGGGCATGTAATTTTAAACAATTTTCCAATTTACTTTTATCACCAATTTTGCTTTGTTCTCTTGGTATTCTTAGTTGAAAGTTTAACCTAGGAGGTTCATATGCTAATTTCTTAGACCTTGAAGGCCACCTCTTTTCAGAATGCATTTTAACAGTTTTTCACCACTAGAGGGTGTTAGTTCATGTGTTTCATATAGATAACACTGTGCTTGTGCACGTGAAGTTATCTGGGAGCAGGCACTGATTGGCTAAACTGCAAGTCTATCAAAATAACTGAAATAAAGGGGCAGTTTGCAGAGGCTTAGATACAAGATAATCACAGAGGTAAAAAGTACATTAATATAACTGTGTTGGTTATGCAAAACTGGGGAATGGGTAATAAAGGGATTATCTATCTTTTAAAACAATAAAAAGTCTGGTGTAGACTGTCCCTTTAATATAATTGTGCTGCTGGGGTCATCATTAATTGTTAATATAATTGTGCTGCTGGGGTCATCATTAATTGTGTTAATATAATTGTGCTGCTGGGGTCATCATCATTAATAATGGCAATATAATTATGCTGCTGGGGTCATCATGAATTGTGTTAATTGTGCTGCTGGGGTCATCATGAATTGTGTTAATTGTGCTGCTGGGGTCATCATTAATTGTGTTAATTGTGCTGCTGGGGTCATCATCCATTAATTGTGTCAATTGTGTTGCTGGGGTCTTCATAATTTATTATGGTTATATTGTGCTGCTAGGGTCATCATCATTAATTATTTATAAATAAATAATTAAATAACAAAATCATTTTGTTTGAGTAACTCAGCAATGTCAAACAATGGAACAATACTTTTGTGTGGGCTACTGTGCAAGAAGCTATGTATTTTTCAACTGGGGAGTGTAATGTTGCTCAAAGCAGGCTTGTTGAAATAATACTAATAAATAAATAATACTTATCTTATTAACTAGTATAATAACAGTAACAGCACACACTTACTATTTAATGACCCCAGCAGCATACAATTATTTAATTTAAATAATAATGGTTTGCTGCGGGGGTCATTAAATAATAATGGTTTGCTGCGGGGGTCATTAAATAATAATGGTTTGCTGCGGGGGTCATTAAAGGGACACTGTACCCAAATTTTTTCTTTCTTGATTCAGATAGAGCATGAAATTTTAAGCAACTTTCTAATTTACTCCTATTATCAAATTTTCTTTATTCTCTTGGTATCTTTATTTGAAATGCAAGAATCTAAGTTTAGATGCCGGCCCATTTTTGGTGAACAACCTGGGTTGTCCTTGCTGATTGGTGGAAAAAATTCATCCACCAATCAAAAAGTGCTGTCCAGAGTTCTTAACCCAAAAAAGCTTAGATGGCTTTTATTTCAAATACAGATAGCAAGAGAATGAAGAAAAATTGATAATAGGAGTAAATTAGAAAGTTGCTTAAAATTGCATGCTCTATCTAAATCACAAAAGAAAAAAATTGGGTTCAGTGTCCCTTTAAATAATAATGGTTTGCTGCGGGGGTCATTAAATAATAATGGTTTGCTGTCATGTTCATTAAATAAGGGTGTGCTGCTGGGGTAATTAAATAATAAGGGTGTGCTGCTATTTTCATTAAATAATAAGGGTGTGCTGCTATTTTCATTAAATAATAAGGGTGTGCTGCTATGTTCATTAAATAATAAGGGTGTGCTGCTATGTTCATTAAATAATAAGGGTGTGCTGCTGGGGTAATTAAATAAGAGTGTGCTGCTTGGGTCATGAAATAATTAATAAGGGTGTGCTTATAAGGTAACCTTGATTTTGGACATGAATTTAAAGAGGTATGAAATATTTTTTTTCTTTCATGATTCAGATAGAGCATATAATTTTTACCAACTTTCCAATTTACATCTATAATTAAATTTCCTTAATTTTCTTTGTATCCTTTGTGAAGGAGCAGCTATCTGGTAAGTCAATGACAAGAGGCATATTGTGCAGCCACCAATCAGATAGCTCCTTGTTGTGTATTGCTACCTCTGAGCCTATCTAGGTATACAAGTAAAATGGAAAGGCATTGATTCCAAAGGCCAGGAAAGCAAAGATCTGATTTAGTTGAGATGTTCACTAAATTTTTGTGTATTAATTCCTGTTTATTCTTGTTATTATTTCATTATTCTATATTTTCAAAGTGACCCCCTCAGCCACATATATTGGTATAGGAGGGAAGCACCTGGTGCTTTCCCATTTATACTTAACACCTCCCCTTCTGCTCAGCAGGTGAAGGGTTTTTTTTACCGAATCCTTCCACCCAGCTATTGGTGACTAGAAGGGTTTTTGAGAGGTCAGCACTCAGACTCGCCATGTATTTGTACTGAGAGAACCTTGGTAGTAATGATTTAATGAATATATTTATATTTTCTTTTCAGAATAATTTTGACACTTTGGAGTGTAGTGTAGTGTAGTGTAGTGTTTGCCAGGAGCCACAATCTTGGAGATTTACAGGTAAGACTTTAATGAAGTGGTTGCAAAGGATCTTTCATTTGAACTTTGCTCACCACTTATATTTATATATATATTTATATTTTCTTTTCAGAATAATTTTGACACTTTGGAGTGTAGTGTAGTGTTCGCAGGAGCCACGATCTTGGAGATTTACAGGTAAGACTTTAATGAAGTGGTTGCAAAGGATCTTTCATTTGAACTTTGCTCACCACTTATATTTATATATATATTTATATTTTCTTTTCAGAATAATTTTGACACTTTGGAGTGTAGTTTAGTGTAGTGTTTGCAGGAGCCACGATCTTGGAGATTTACAGGTAAGACTTTAATGAAGTGGTTGCAAAGGATCTTTCATTTGAACTTTGCTCACCACTTATATTTATATATATATTTATATTTTCTTTTCAGAATAATTTTGACACTTTGGTGTGTAGTTTAGTGTAGTGTTCGCAGGAGCCACGATCTTGGAGATTTACAGGTAAGACTTTAATGAAGTGGTTGCAAAGGATCTTTCATTTGAACTTTGCTCACCACTCACTAACCCTTCTTTTCTACAGGAGTGCACCAGATAGTGAGCTGCTGGTCGTAGCCTCAGGCATCCCACAGCTCTACTTAATCTAAGGTGAAGCCTACCATAGAGACAAAGAAGCTGAGGTGCTGAGGGGGAACACTTAGGACTTTGCACAGTGGTCACAGCTCATGTGCAAGAGACTGTTGACATTCACAAAATTTTGAACTTTACTTTGGCAAAGATTTTGTAGTTTTATTTGTAGTTTTAAATTTCTAATTTAATATGCCGAAAAGAGCATGCACATTTACCAAAGAACTAGAACAGGAATACCCTTTTTTAAAAAAGCTTTCTTTGGACAGGGTAAAATGTGATCATTGTCTTGCAGTGTTCTCGGTGTCGCACGGAGGGAGGTCTGATATTAAAAACCATTTGCAAACTCAAAAACACAAGGTGAGTGTTGCCTCAGTTGCTACATCATCACGAGTAGATAGTTTTTTTAAAAGCTCAGAAACAACCGAATTGGAACTTCTCATTGCCGCTAAAGAAGCTACCTTTGCTTTTCACACAGTTTCCCATGACTTGAGTTTCAAGACATCTGACTGTTCGTCAAAGTTGGTCTCAAAATTCTTTGAGCCAAAATTTCATCTGGCACGAACAAAATGTGAAGCAGTGATTTTGAATGTTATTGCACCAATGGCCAAATCTGAACTTACTGAAGACCTAGCAGTGGCAAATTTTGTCACAATTTCTATGGATGCTTCAAATAGAAAAGATGTAAAAATGATACCTTTCATGATTCGATACTATATACCTGGTCAAGGGGTACAAGTCAAATTTTTAGATATGCAAACTGTTCCTGGTGAGACGGCTGAGATCTTGACTGATGCCTTATTCTCGGTTATTGACAAATACGGGTTAAACGAAAAAGTTGTTGGATTTTGTGGAGACAATTGTAACACAAATTTTGGCGGTGTAAAACGAAAAGGCAAGAACAATGTTTTTAGCCGATTAAAAGCTAAACTAGCAAGGGACCTTGTTGGCATTGGCTGTGGTGCACACATTGTGCACAACTGTCTCCAAACAGCTGTTGACGTATTACCAATTGACATTGAAGCACTTGTTGTCAAAATTTTTAAATATTTTCACATATACACAGTTCGTGTAACTCATTTAAAGGAATTTTGTGACTTTGTCGGAGTGGAATACAAAAAACTATTACAACATGGTAATACCAGATTTTTGTCAATGCTGCCAGCAGTTGAAAGAATTCTTTACATTTTTGAGGGCTTGAAATCCTACTTTTGTTCTGAAGAACACTGCCCAGAATTGATAAAACAATTCTTTGACAATGAGTGTGGTGAAATATATTTATGGTTTGTACACGGGCAACTTAGCCTTTTCAACAAAGTGATTTTGGTCATGGAAAAGAACAATGCCAGTGCAGCAGATGTCACACTAGAAATGCAAACATTGATTACAAATATCAATGAACGGAAACAGTGTGAATTTATACCTCAAGGAGCAAAGGCTTTGCTGAGAAAACTTGAAGAAAATGGTGGTAACATTGAAAAAGTGAAGGGAGAATTTGAAAGATTTTATGAAAGATGTCTTTCATACCTAGACCTATGGAAGGAAAGCTTTGGACAGGCAGAAGACTTTGTCTGGTTAAATTCTGGAGACATATCTTGGCCAACTGTTGAAGAGTCTGCAGTTACGATAAATAAAAAGATAGGCAAGCAAGCAATAAACATTGATCAATTATTTGATGAGGTGGTTATTGCTAAGAGCTTTTGGGCTTCTAGGGAAGAAATTTGGCCAATACAAAATTTTAATTATGAAGAAAAGTGGAAAGATTTTTTTGTCCATTGCAAAGAAAAAAACATATTGGTACAAAATCTTAATGCTTTAGTAGAATACATTCTTTGTCTTCCTGGTACTTCTGCACCAGTTGAACGAGTGTTTTCTATAATTAATAATGTATGGTCAGAAGACAGGGGTCAAATGTTGGAAGCTACAGTCAGGGGTCTTTTGATGGTTAAAATAAATTTGCCTTTAAGCTGTTTAGAGTTTTATGAAAAAATTAAAAGAAACAAACAATTTCTCAGAAAAGTTGTTTCAAGTGAAAAATATGGAAGTACTAGTGATTGAATAAAATATTACCTGTCAAGAAAAATATGTTGAATCACCACATCTGGGCCTCAAATTCACCAAACAGATATATTTCACTTTGATTTTATTGTTATGGTTTTATTTTTCTGTTAACAAAAGGGAGAGTGTATTGCATTGCATTTTCGATTATTAAGTCATTTTATCTATGGGGTGCATAGAGACACATCCTAAGGAGGATTTTGCAAGTTCTTAATGTTGCACTAAGTGTTTTTTTGTTTTACATTACCTCCTGACTAATAAAATGTTTTTTTGAAAAAAAGAGTTTAGTTTCTTATTTTTAACTGTCAAATTTATCTTTAACTTAAAAATTAGTTCCGGTCGGCAAATGCCCCGCCCTTGGCCGCGCCCCTGACCACACCCCTGACCACACCCCCGCTGGCACTGCGCCAGGTGGTCCCAGTTTCACCTCTAAAAATTATGGTAAGCCTATATATATATATATATATATATATATATATATATATATATATATATATATATACCACCAGAGATTTGTGATTATATATATATATACCACCAGAGATTTGTGATTATATATATATATACCACCAGAGATTTGTGATTATATATATATATACCACCAGAGATTTGTGATTATATATATATACCACCAGAGATTTGTGATTATATATATATATACCACCAGAGATTTGTGATTATATATATATATACCACCAGAGATTTGTGATTATATATATATATATACCACCAGAGATTTGTGATTATATATATATATACCACCAGAGATTTGTGATTATATATATATACCACCAGAGATTTGTGATTATATATATATATACCACCAGAGATTTGTGATTATATATATATACCACCAGAGATTTGTGATTATATATATATACCACCAGAGATTTGTGATTATACTTTCTTGAGACTGTTATAGTATTCTACATATCTAAACAAAACTTCCAGATACTGGTTAGCTATTCACAGTGTTCATTATAAACCGTCAGCTGAGCGGATAGAGATATCGCTTTAGCTCTCACGCTGTGTACACAAGTTACTACTGTTGTGAATTTGCTTTTATGGTCTAAGCTAGGAGACCAACAATACCCCAGTAATTATAAATAGATTGCTCAGACTAAAGCACCACGATTTGCCCCAATATCTGCTAACAAGTGGGAGGGGGGAGTGAGCTAATGGGAGACTAACGGACACTTGTTAGCAGATATTGGGGCAAATCGTGGTGCTTTAGTCTGAGCAATCTATTTATAATTACTGGGGTATTGTTGGTCTCCTAGCTTAGACCATAAAAGCAAATTCACATTAGTAGTAACTTGTGTACACAGCGTGAGAGCTAAAGCGATATCTCTATCCGCTCAGCTGACGGTTTATAATGAACACTGTGAATAGCTAACCAGTATCTGGAAGTTTTGTTTAGATATGTAGAATACTATAACAGTCTCAAGAAAGTATAATCACAAATCTCTGGTGGTATATATATATAATCACAAATCTCTGGTGGCATATATATATAATCACAAATCTCTGGTGGCATATATATATAATCACAAATCTCTGGTGGCATATATATATAATCACAAATCTCTGGTGGTGTATATATATATATATAATCACATTATCACAAATCTCTGGTGGAATATATATATATATATAATCACAAATCTCTGGTGGTGTATATATATATATAT
>NC_069500.1:6170166-6180166 GCF_027579735.1 Bombina bombina
TCACAAATCTCTGGTGGCATATATATATAATCACAAATCTCTGGTGGTATATATATATAATCACAAATCTCTGGTGGTATATATAATCACAAATCTCTGGTGGTATATATATATATATATATATAATCACAAATCTCTGGTGGAATATATACATAATCACAAATCTCTGGTGGTATATATATATAATCACAAATCTCTGGTGGTATATATATATATATATAATCACAAATCTCTGGTGGAGTATATATATAATCACATTATCACAAATCTCTGGTGGAATATATATATAATCACAAATCTCTGGTGGTATATATAATCACAAATCTCTGGTGGTATATATACATAATCACAAATCTCTGTTGGAGTATATATATAATCACATTATCACAAATCTCTGGTGGAATATATACATAATCACAAATCTCTGGTGGTATATATATATATATAATCACAAATCTCTGGTGGTATATATATATATATATAATCACAAATCTCTGGTGGAGTATATATATAATCACATTATCACAAATCTCTGGTGGAATATATATATAATCACAAATCTCTGGTGGAATATATATATAATCACAAATCTCTGGTGGTATATATATATATAATCACAAATCTCTGGCGGTATATATATATATATATAATCACAAATCTCTGGTGGCATATATATAATCACAAATCTCTGGTGGAATATATATATATATATATATATATATATATATATAATCACAAATCTCTGGTGGTATATATATATATATATAATCACAAAATCTCTGGTGGTATATATATATATATAATCACAAATCTCTGGTGGTATATATATATAATCACAAATCTCTGGTGGAATATATATATAATCACAAATCTCTGGTGGTGTATATATATATATATATATATAAAATCACAAATCTCTGGTGGTATATATATATATATATATATATAATCACAAATCTCTGGTGGTACATATATATATAATCACAAATCTCTGGTGGTACATATATATATAATCACAAATCTCTGGTGGTATATATATATATATATATATATAATCACAAATCTCTGGTGGAGTATATATATAATCACATAATCACAAATCTCTGGTGGTATATATATATATATATATATATATATATAAAATCACAAATCTCTGGTGGTATATATATATATATATATATATAAACAAATCTCTGGTGGTATATATATATATAATCACAAATCTCTGGTGGTATATATATATATATATATATATATATAAACAAATCTCTGGTGGTATATATATATATAATCACAAATCTCTGGTGGAATATATATAAAATCACAAATCTCTGGTGGTATATATATATATATAATCACAAATCTCTGGTGGAATATATACATAATCACAAATCTCTGGTGGTATATATATATATATAATCACAAATCTCTGGTGGAGTATATATATAATCACATTATCACAAATCTCTGGTGGAATATATATATAATCACATTATCACAAATCTCTGGTGGTATATATATATATATATAAACACAAATCTCTGGTGGAATATATATATATATAATCACAAATCTCTGGTGGAGTATATATATAATCACATTATCACAAATCTCTGGTGGAATATATATATAATCACATTATCACAAATCTCTGGTGGTATATATATATATATAATCACAAATCTCTGGTGGTATATATATATAATCACAAATCTCCGGTGGTATATATATATATAAATCACAAATCTCTGGTGGAATATATATTATATATATATATAATCACAAATCTCTGGTGGAATATATATATAATCACAAATCTCTGGTGGTATATATATATAATATATATATATATATATATATATATATATATATATATATAATCACAAATCTCTGGTGGAATATATATATATAATCACAAATCTCTGGTGGCATATATATATATAATCACAAATCTCTGGTGGCATATATATATATAATCACAAATCTCTGGTGGTATATATATATATATAAACACAAATGATTATATATATATATATATATATACCACCAGAGATTTGTTTATATATATATATATATATATATAATCACAAATCTCTGGTGGAATATATATAAAATCACAAATCTCTGGTGGTATATATATATATATATATAATCACAAATCTCTGGTGGCATATATATATAATCACAAATCTCTGGTGGTATATATATATAATCACAAATCTCTGGTGGTATATATAATCACAAATCTCTGGTGGTATATATATATATATATATATATAATCACAAATCTCTGGTGGAATATATACATAATCACAAATCTCTGGTGGTATATATATATAATCACAAATCTCTGGTGGAATATATATATATATATAATCACAAATCTCTGGTGGTGTATATATATAATCACATTATCACAAATCTCTGGTGGAATATATATATAATCACAAATCTCTGGTGGTATATATAATCACAAATCTCTGGTGGTATATATACATAATCACAAATCTCTGTTGGAGTATATATATAATCACATTATCACAAATCTCTGGTGGAATATATACATAATCACAAATCTCTGGTGGTATATATATATATATAATCACAAATCTCTGGTGGTATATATATATATATATAATCACAAATCTCTGGTGGAGTATATATATAATCACATTATCACAAATCTCTGGTGGAATATATATATAATCACAAATCTCTGGTGGAATATATATATAATCACAAATCTCTGGTGGTATATATATATATAATCACAAATCTCTGGCGGTATATATATATATATATAATCACAAATCTCTGGTGGCATATATATAATCACAAATCTCTGGTGGAATATATATATATATATATATATATATATATATATAATCACAAATCTCTGGTGGTATATATATATATATATAATCACAAATCTCTGGTGGTATATATATATATATAATCACAAATCTCTGGTGGTATATATATATAATCACAAATCTCTGGTGGAATATATATATAATCACAAATCTCTGGTGGTGTATATATATATAAAATCACAAATCTCTGGTGGTATATATATATATATATATATATATATAATCACAAATCTCTGGTGGAATATATACATAATCACAAATCTCTGGTGGTACATATATATATAATCACAAATCTCTGGTGGTATATATATATATATATATATATAATCACAAATCTCTGGTGGAGTATATATATAATCACATTATCACAAATCTCTGGTGGTATATATATATATATATATATATATATATATATAAAATCACAAATCTCTGGTGGTATATATATATATATATATATATATATATATATATAAACAAATCTCTGGTGGTATATATATATATAATCACAAATCTCTGGTGGTATATATATATATATATATATATATATAAACAAATCTCTGGTGGTATATATATATATAATCACAAATCTCTGGTGGAATATATATAAAATCACAAATCTCTGGTGGTATATATATATATATATAAACAAATCTCTGGTGGTATATATATATATATATATATATAATCACAAATCTCTGGTGGAATATATATAAAATCACAAATCTCTGGTGGTATATATATATATATAATCACAAATCTCTGGTGGAATATATACATAATCACAAATCTCTGGTGGTATATATATATATATAATCACAAATCTCTGGTGGAGTATATATATAATCACATTATCACAAATCTCTGGTGGAATATATATATAATCACATTATCACAAATCTCTGGTGGTATATATATATATAAACACAAATCTCTGGTGGAATATATATATATAATCACAAATCTCTGGTGGAGTATATATATATAATCACATTATCACAAATCTCTGGTGGAATATATATATAATCACATTATCACAAATCTCTGGTGGTATATATATATAATCACAAATCTCTGGTGGTATATATATATATAATCACAAATCTCCGGTGGTATATATATATATATAATCACAAATCTCTGGTGGAATATATATATATATATATATAATCACAAATCTCTGGTGGAATATATATATAATCACAAATCTCTGGTGGTATATATATATATATATATATATATATATATAATCACAAATCTCTGGTGGAATATATATATATAATCACAAATCTCTGGTGGTATATATATATATAATCACAAATCTCTGGTGGTATATATATATATAATCACAAATCTCTGGTGGTATATATATATATATAATCACAAATCTCTGGTGGTATATATATATATATAATCACAAATCTCTGGTGGAATATATATATATAATCACATATCTCTGGTGGAATATATATATAATCACAAATCTCTGGTGGAATATATATATATATAATCACAAATTTCTGGTGGTATATATATATATATATATATATATATATATAAATAATCACAAATCTCTGGTGGTATATATATATATATATATATATATATATATATATATATATATATATATATATATATATATATATATAATCACAAATCTCTGGTGGTATATATATATATCCTCACAAATCTCTGGTGGAGTATATATATAATCACATTATCACAAATCTCTGGTGGAATATATATATAATCACATTATCACAAATCTCTGGTGGTATATATATAATCACAAATCTCTGGTGGAATATATATATATATAATCACAAATCTCTGGTGGAATATATATATATATAATCACATTATCACAAATCTCTGGTGGAATATATATAAAATCACATTATCACAAATCTCTGGTGGTATATATATATATATATATATATATATATATATATAATCACAAATCTCTGGTGGAATATATATATAATCACAAATCTCTGGTGGTATATATATATATAATCACAAATCTCTGGTGGAATATATATATAATCACAAATCTCTGGTGGTATATATATGTATAATCACAAATCTCTGGTGGCATATATATATATATAATCACAAATCTCTGGTGGAATATATATATAATCACAAATCTCTGGTGGTATATATATATAATCACAAATCTCTGGTGGTATATATATATAATCACAAATCTCTGGTGGTATATATATATAATCACAAATCTCTGGTGGTATATATATATAATCACAAATCTCTGGTGGTATATATATATAATCACAAATCTCTGGTGGTATATATATATAATCACAAATCTCTGGTGGTATATATATATATAATCACAAATCTCTGGTGGAATATATATATAATCACAAATCTCTGGTGGAATATATATATAATGCAAGCCCTGCGAGTATTTAGAAAAAACAAAGTCATTTAAGTCCCAGGTGACAGGAGAGGTCTTTCAGATTAACACCTGTATGAACTGTATGACAGAGAGTGTCATATATATGCTCACATGTCAAAAGTGCAGAGTTCAGTATATTGGTCTCACTTCAAGGGACATTAAGACAAGAATTAGGGAGCATATATCTACAATTTCCAGAGGTAAATCCCAAACCCCCCTGGTAAAACACTTCACTGAGAGACACAATGGAGAAATAAATACATTAAGGTGGTGTGCTATAGAGGAAGTAAAAATCCCCAAAAGGGGAGGTAATTTAGATAAACTCTTAGCAAGAAGGGAGATGTTCTGGATTCTGAGACTCAGAACAAGAATCCCTGAGGGTCTCAATTCCAGGTATGATATCATTAACTATTGGGAATAATCATCCCCTATCATTCAACTCCAAGGGTAACACTACTCCCAACATGACCCCTTACACACTATACAGGCACCTATATTCCTTTAGATTACCTAAATATAGTAACTAATGTATGTCTCTTTGCATTCCAAAATAATGTGTAGGTTTTCAATTAAGTAGCAAATAAGTTAGTTAATATTCTAGAGAAGGATGTGGAGCAGCTATTAAGGAAACAATATACACATAATAGGTCTGTGGTTTCCCACAGCCAATCAGATTAAAAGTAAAGAATCCCCCATGGTAAGATATTATGAGGGTTATATAGAACAAACAAGTATATGTTACATCTCCTACCCTCACCAAAAGTGTATAGAGGCACGTCTATCTAAGAAAAGTTGAGTGAATGTAATTCACTATAATTAATATTTTAGTATTTAAGAGGCCTAACACCATCTTTCCTACAACATTGGGGTATCAAGTAGGTTTTTTCCTTAGAAGTCTAAGCTATAGATAGATTAGTTCCAATGAGTTTTATCTGGCATATCCCTTTAATCGCAAATGATGTAGAAAGTTTAATTCTCTGTTATAAGTATGAGGAACCAAAGAATAGCAGATATAAGTAGTAATTTAAAGAGTGATAGGGTTTAGTACACAGCTGTAGGTGTTTAGCATTACCTGGGCATTAGAAAGAGGAAAAGCGCATAATGTTTTTAACCAATTAGAAAAGATTCAGGTGTTCTTAAAGGCAGGGAGCACAGACACACAACAGGCTATGATTACGGCTAACAGCCGAAACGCGTAAGCCCGTGTGCTGCGCTCTTTCCCCAAAACAAGTGGCTAGGCTGTCACATATTTCTATTTTTGAATTTTTGAATTTTAAAAATATATTCAATAAATCGTCAAATTTTTACGGAGTGTGGTTTTGTCTTTTTTCCTTGGAATATATATATAATCACAAATCTCTGGTGGAATATATATATAATCACAAATCTCTGGTGGAATATATATATAATCACAAATCTCTGGTGGTATATATATATATATATAATCACAAATCTCTGGTGGTATATATATATATATATATATATATATATATATATATATATATATATATATATAATCACAAATCTCTGGTGGAATATATATATATATATATATATATATATATATAAAATCACAAATCTCTGGTGGAATATATATATATATAATCACAAATCTCTGGTGGTATATATATATATAATCACAAATCTCTGGTGGAGTATATATATATATAATCACATTATCACAAATCTCTGGTGGAATATATATATATATATATAATCACATTATCACAAATCTCTGGTGGTATATATATATATAATCACAAATCTCTGGTGGAATATATATATATAATCACAAATCTCTGGTGGAATATATATATATATATATAATCACAAATCTCTGGTGGAGTATATATATAATCACATTATCACAAATCTCTGGTGGAATATATATATAATCACAAATCTCTGGTGGCATATATATATATATATATATATAATCACAAATCTCTGGTGGAATATATATATAATCACAAATCTCTGGTGGTATATATATATAATCACAAATCTCTGGTGGTATATATATATATATAATCACAAATCTCTGGTGGCATATATATAATCACAAATCTCTGGTGGAATATATATATATATATATATATATATATATATATATATATATATATAATCACAAATCTCTGGTGGTATATATATATATATATAATCACAAATCTCTGGTGGTATATATATATATATATATATATATATATATATAATCAGAAATCTCTGGTGGTATATATATATATAATCACAAATCTCTGGTGGTATATATATATAATCACAAATCTCTGGTGGAATATATATATAATCACAAATCTCTGGTGGTATATATATATATATATATATATATATATATATAAAATCACAAATCTCTGGTGGTATATATATATATATATATATATATAATCACAAATCTCTGGTGGAATATATACATAATCACAAATCTCTGGTGGTACATATATATATAATCACAAATCTCTGGTGGTATATATATATATATATATATATATATATATATAATCACAAATCTCTGGTGGAGTATATATATAATCACATTATCACAAATCTCTGGTGGTATATATATATATATATATATATATATATAAAATCACAAATCTCTGGTGGTATATATATATATATATATAAACAAATCTCTGGTGGTATATATATATATAATCACAAATCTCTGGTGGTATATATATATATATATAAACAAATCTCTGGTGGTATATATATATATAATCACAAATCTCTGGTGGAATATATATAAAATCACAAATCTCTGGTGGTATATACATATATATATATATATATATATAAACAAATCTCTGGTGGTATATATATATATATATATATAATCACAAATCTCTGGTGGAATATATATAAAATCACAAATCTCTGGTGGTATATATATATATATATAATCACAAATCTCTGGTGGAATATATACATAATCACAAATCTCTGGTGGTATATATATATATATAATCACAAATCTCTGGTGGAGTATATATATAATCACATTATCACAAATCTCTGGTGGAATATATATATAATCACATTATCACAAATCTCTGGTGGTATATATATATATATAAACACAAATCTCTGGTGGAATATATATATATAATCACAAATCTCTGGTGGAGTATATATATAATCACATTATCACAAATCTCTGGTGGAATATATATATAATCACATTATCACAAATCTCTGGTGGTATATATATATATAATCGCAAATCTCTGGTGGTATATATATATATAATCACAAATCTCCGGTGGTATATATATATATAATCACAAATCTCTGGTGGAATATATATATATATATATATATAATCACAAATCTCTGGTGGAATATATATATAATCACAAATCTCTGGTGGTATATATATATATATATATATATAATCACAAATCTCTGGTGGAATATATATATATAATCACAAATCTCTGGTGGTATATATATATATAATCACAAATCTCTGGTGGTATATATATATATAATCACAAATCTCTGGTGGTATATATATATATATAATCACAAATCTCTGGTGGTATATATATATATATAATCACAAATCTCTGGTGGAATATATATATATAATCACATATCTCTGGTGGAATATATATATAATCACAAATCTCTGGTGGAATATATATATATAATCACACATTTCTGGTGGTATATATATATATATATATATATATAAATAATCACAAATCTCTGGTGGTATATATATATATATATATATATATATATATATAATCACAAATCTCTGGTGGTATATATATATATCCTCACAAATCTCTGGTGGAGTATATATATAATCACATTATCACAAATCTCTGGTGGAATATATATATAATCACATTATCACAAATCTCTGGTGGTATATATATATAATCACAAATCTCTGGTGGAATATATATATATATATATAATCACAAATCTCTGGTGGAATATATATATATATAATCACATTATCACAAATCTCTGGTGGAATATATATATAATCACATTATCACAAATCTCTGGTGGTATATATATATATATATATATATATATATATAATCACAAATCTCTGGTGGAATATATATATAATCACAAATCTCTGGTGGTATATATATATATAATCACAAATCTCTGGTGGAATATATATATAATCACAAATCTCTGGTGGTATATATATGTATAATCACAAATCTCTGGTGGCATATATATATATATAATCACAAATCTCTGGTGGAATATATATATATAATCACAAATCTCTGGTGGTATATATATATATAATCACAAATCTCTGGTGGTATATATATATAATCACAAATCTCTGGTGGTATATATATATAATCACAAATCTCTGGTGGTATATATATATAATCACAAATCTCTGGTGGTATATATATATAATCACAAATCTCTGGTGGTATATATATATATATATAATCACAAATCTCTGGTGGTATATATATATATAATCACAAATCTCTGGTGGAATATATATATAATCACAAATCTCTGGTGGAATATATATATAATGCAAGCCCTGCGAGTATTTAGAAAAAACAAAGTCATTTAAGTCCCAGGTGACAGGAGAGGTCTTTCAGATTAACACCTGTATGAACTGTATGACAGAGAGTGTCATATATATGCTCACATGTCAAAAGTGCAGAGTTCAGTATATTGGTCTCACTTCAAG